>NC_136982.1:17146557-17426557 GCF_032717465.1 Coenobita brevimanus
CGACATCGTCTGCCTCGACCGTTCCAAGATGGCGGCCGCGCAGACGCATCCAAAGTAGTGTCATGTGGCATCTAGGCTTATTTATATCTATGGGTAACGGGGCCTGTTATCTCTAGAGAATAACATTCAGTTCAAAGTAATAGTACTAGTAAATTTTTGTCAATGATATAAGTATTATAAAACACTCTTACTTAGAATTGTCATGTGAATGCCGTCTGCTGTGGCAATCGTGGATATTTCTCTGCTATCACCTACAAACAGCTCGGTTAACCCCTACACCGCGGGCTTGTTTACCAATGACTTGCGTGTCCCGTGGGGTTATTTGGGCTCCGACAGACTCTCAAAAAATATTTGCCAAAAATCAGTTATTAGTCCTAGAATAATAAAATTACATATGCTTATGGCACATACCTTCAGCTTTCTCCTGGAATGATTGTTGAGCCTTCGTCGGTTACCGTAGGACCTGTGGAGACCTCTGAAGTTGGGTAACGAAGTCTCCACTTTACACTTCCCGACAACCCGTAATATGATTACCACAGCCAGATACAAACACTATAAACACTATTCTACAATTTTCAAGTAGTTTGGGATCCATACTAAAAAAAAAAACACTGTGAAAGCAATGGAAATTACGAGCGCGTCTGATCATCGCACTGGCACTAGTTCGCTCTTGGTACTCTGTCATTTATTATTCATAAAACCCCTCACACTTTATATTTCTATTACTATATAACACTTATATATATCTACAGTCTTTATCCATAAGTTTCTTTTCAGTAGTATTAGTTTATTGTCACTGTAGGGATTCAGTTTCTTTCAGTAAAATACGTAGCATTCACTTTCTCGTCCTGTATACTAGCACTGAGAGTGAATGTCACTTTCATCTTCACTCTCATAACTCATAGCATTCAGACATGCTAGAGTGAACTTTCACTTTCAATACTCCTAGGGTATATACTCGTATTCTTATAATACTACTCATTTACATTTCTATTTAAGTTCTCTATTTTATTTACGTTATTTACATTTCTATTTTATTTACACTGTGTTGTGCACTGTCACTTGAAGTAACTTATAAAACTATTTTCCATTGTTCACGTATATTTACATTCATTACTTTCACTTGCTGTTTACACATTATTTACAATTCCACTTGCACTGTTTTACTCAATAGAAAGATCGTAGTCACTCTTTTATTAATTGTCAGCCCTTTACCTCTTTCCACACGAGGTTTAGTAGGGGGTAAAGGTCACAGGGCCCTTTGCATGGGGGTGAAAAAAGTCCTTGAAGTCAGCAAGAAGAAACATACGTACCCTCACTTCGGAAGATGAGAGTAAACTGATAACGGAGGGCCGGGGTGGAGGCCTACTTAGGGGTTATTCAGAGCTACCAATGTTAGCTCTTGAAACAGCTATGTCTAGCACTGAAATGATTGGCAGGAAATCTAGACAACACATTATAAATTAGGTAGTTCCAGGTGAATGTAAATATCACTTAGGCTTCTCCCTTCCCTCCTTACATGTATATTTATTACGAAAATAGATTAGAGGCCTACTTAGGGGATATATATTCAGAGCTACCAATGTTATATCTTGAAACAGCTTTGTGTAGCACTGATATGATTGGCAGGAAATCTAGACAATACATTATAAATTAGGTAGTTCCAGGTGAATGTAAATATCACTTAGGCTTCTCCCTTCCCTCCTTACATGTATATTTATTACGAAAATAGATTATACGGCATATTTCAAGGGGAAAAAAACAGCGAAAATTAGCGAACGAGTGCACGTGAGGTGTTGTCAGGTGATAATTAGCCAATTCCAGGTGTATGGCACTCTCACTTACCTTATTTCTTTCTTGTATATATTATTTGGTATAAGAATAGGACACAGGGCTTATTTCAATGGATGAAATCAGTGAAAAATTCCAGGGAAGATTTACTTAGCATAGCACGGCCGGGCAGGCGAGAGGATAGGGTAATGGAGGGGGGGTAGGGAGGGGAGTCAAGAACGGGGAGAAATGGCTAAATTGTCAACAATGGATGGGAGTACAGATGAGATTAGGAGTGCTGACTAGTGTTGGACACTGGCAGTACTGATAGATGATACAAGCCCCCACTTGGAAGCCCGGGTGAATTCAAAATAACACAGAATCACAAAAGCGACGCCCCGTGGTATGATCCCTTGCTCCCAAGCGTCACGAAAGTGACGCCCCGCGGTTAAGGGGTTAAAGGCTCGCCTCAAGAAATAGGTCAGGGAAATAATTAATAGATTAATAAAACAGTATGATATTCAAATATCATGCACTCATTATAAACTAAAAATAACAGCTACGACCAAATTTATCTATTTCTTACCATGCACATATTACTTGAAAAAATAATATATGTGAAAGAAAAGTGCTTCAGTGATGCTTAGAAAATTGTTCATTGAAGTACTAAAACTTTCTGAAATGATGGTGGAGTGTGTCTGACTGTGTAGCCTACGCCTGGCCACGACGTTGGCAAACTCTCTGGTCAGAGATTAATGATCACGAGTATACTTGATATAGAGTGTCTCGCTGACTCACCACGATTCTCTCTCTCTCTCTCTCTCTCTCTCTCTCTAACCAGGACTGACCAAAAGGTGACGACTAACGACGGAACAAAGGACATGGTACGGATTGCCACATAGAGTGTAAGGGGTGTATATGATGAGGTGAATGAAAGAGATTGTCCAGGTGCTTGAGGGTGCGAGTGTGGATGTTTGGGGATTACCTGACACTAAATGGTGAGGTGAGAGCGTGAGAGAATGGGAATATGGATGGAGTATATGCGTGGGAGAAGGTGAGAATGAGAGGGCAAAAGAAGGAGTGTGTATTGCTGTGAGTAACAGATGGAAGGAGAATATAGGAGAGTATGGATCAGTTGGCTCAAGGATTGTGTGGGTAAGATTGAAAGTCACTACAATTGTGGGCGACTGTGTGCATGTATGAGCCAACGCAAGATCGCGCAAGCAGTGTGGGAGAAGAGCTTTGGACAAATGTGGAAGTGTGCATGGAAAAGTTTGAAAGAATTGAGAGAGTGTTTTTGATTGAAAATTTGAATGGAAAAGTAGGGAATATGAAGGTGGATTAAGTAGCTGGTATATATATTTTGTTTTATGCGAGGAAGAAGGAACCAAAGGCCATGAGCCCGCAGTAACAGTTCCCTCCAAGAGAAAAACAAAATACAATAGAGAGCCAAATTCAAGATCCAAAAAATTTTGAGATGCCTGGACACACTGCGTTTGAAAGACTGGAGATCATAGGCAGCAGGAAATACAGACAGAGGGAGACAGTTCCAGAGCTGACCTGTTGCATAAATGAAAGACTGGGAGTAACGGTTAACTCTTGCATTAGAGAGTTGGACAGAAAAGGGATGAGAGTTTGCTGCCAGACGGGTGCTACGCGCCCGTCATAGAGGTGGAGGAATGCAAGCAGACAGTTCAGAGAAGCATTGACCATTAAAGTAGCGATAGAAAAGAGATAAAGATGCAACACTGCGGCGAAGAGACAGAGGTTGAAGGGAGTCAGTAAGAGGAGGAAAGTTAATGAGATGAAAAGCCTTTGACTCCACCCTATTGAGAAGAGCTGTATGTGGGGAGCCTCCCCACACATGAGAGTTGTACTCCACACAGGGGAGGATAAAACCCCTGTATTGAGTCAACAATTGTGCAGGGGTAAAGAAAGAGCGGAGTCGGCTTAGCACACCCAATCTCTTGGAAGCAGATTTTACAAGAGATGTAATATGATCTTTCCAAGATAAGTCCCGAGTAAATGAAACCCCAAGCATGTTCAAGGATGATGCAGGATTAAGCTGAATATTATTAAACATTAGTGGGTATACCTGTTGAAGATTTTGTCGGGTTGATAGGTGTAAGAACTGAGTCTTAGATGCATTAAAAACAACCATATTATTATTACCCCAGTCAGAGATACGAGCCAAGTCAGACATTAGGTGTGCCATAGCCTCATCCCTTGTTTGTTGAAGTAACTGTTGAGATGGGCGTTGCGGGAACCGAATGGAAAGGTGAAGGGTGGAGTCATCAACGTATGAGTGGATAGGGTTAGATGTACAGCTTAGAAGATCATTGATGAATAAAAGGAAGAGAGTTGGTGATAGGACAGAGCCCTGAGGAACACCACTGTTGATAGATCTAGGAGAAGAAAGATGGCCGTCTACAACAGCGGCTATAGAACGACCAGAAAGGAAGCTAGCGATGAAGGCACAGATAGAAGGATAGAAACCGTAGGAGGTCAGTTTGGAAATTAAAGATTTATGCCAGACTCGATCGAAAGCCTTTGAGATGTCAAGTGCAATGGCAAAGCTTTCGCCAAAGTCCCGAAAGGAGGATGACCAGGAGGCTGAAAGGTAGGTGAGAAGATCGCCAGTGGAGCGTCCCTGATGGAACCCGTACTGACGATCGGAAAGAAGGTTGTGATAGGAAAGATGCCTTAAAATTTTTCTATTGAGAATTGACTCGAAAACTTTTGAAATACAGGACGTTAAAGCAATTGGACGATAGTTGGAGGGTTGGGAGTGGTCACCCTTCTTTGGGACTGGCTGAATGAGAGCAATCTTCCAGCAAGAAGGAAAGGTACAAGTTGACAGACAAAGGCGAAAGAGTTTGCCTAGGCAGGGTGTAAGCACAGAAGCACAGTTCTTGAGAACAACAGGAGGGACCCCATCAGGCCCATATGCCTTGTTAGTACTGAGGCCAGTGATGGCAGAAAATACATCAACTGAAGAAAATTTAATATCAGCCATGAGGAAGTCAGAGGGGGGAAGTGATGGAGGAACAGCACCGGAATCGTCTATGGTGGAATTGGAGGAGAAAGTCTGTGCAAAGAGATCTGCTTTATCAGTAGAAGAAATAGCTACAGAACCATCAGAGTAGAAAAGAGGAGGGAAGGATGATGAGATAAAGTTGTTAGAAAGATTTTTGGCAAGGTGCCAGAAGGAGCGGGAAGAATTCGAGTTGGAGAGTTGAGAGCTTTTAGTATGGATGAAATTATTTTTAGTAGAGCGAAGAACAGACTTAGCACGATTCTGGGCAGAAACGTAAAGATGATGTGATTCTGGGGTGGGTTGGCTCCGGTACCTTTTGTAGGCCCTCTCCTTATTGCGGACAGCATTAGAACAAGCGTGATTAAAGGCCCACAGAGATGGATGAAAATGGCAGTGCTTTAGTGGACATTTGTGCCGGGAGGGGGCTGATGATAGCCAATACCCTTTTCAGGCACAAAATTATCCACAGGCATAAGTGGCTAGTGATGAGAAGGGTAGGTGGTGAACTGAATGAACGGAAGGCAATGATTGATTATGTGTGGGTGGATGATAGGAAGGATGAGGTGTGTAATGGATGAAAGAGTATATAAATCTTGGATGTGTGGACTTTCTGACCATCACTTGGTGGTGGTCAGAATCAAGGTCCAAATGAAATGGAGAAATAGAAGAAGGGAAGGACAGGAGGAAGTAGTTCATACAACGAGGGTGAAAGGTTACAAGAGGATGGAAAAAAGCCAGAATATAAGAGGCAAGCAGAGGAGCAATTGGGTAAATATGGATTGAAGCAGATGGGGAACGTGGAACGTGTGCGCAAGATATTCACAGATGAAATCTGTGCAGCATGTTAGGTGGTGTCTGGGGTGAAGAGAAGACGAAAGGGGGTGCAGGGAACAGCATGGTGGAATGAACAGGTGAGACAGTGGCACAAAAGAAGAAAACATATAGTGAGTGGATGAGAAACAGGGACGTGGAAGAAGTTGAGAGACGGAAGAGAGAGTTATATGTAGAGAGCAAGAGAGAAGTGAAAACAGTAAGAGAGAGTAAGAAGAGAGTGGATGAGGAATTTGGAAGGGATTTGAGTGTAAAGTGGAGGGACTATAAGAAAATGTTCAGGAAAGATGTAAAGAGAGTTAAACAGGGTGCCAAAGATGGTAGCTGGGATCTGAAAGATATAAATGGTAGGTTACTAGTGGATAAGGGAAAAAAAGTGAACAGATGAATAGAACATTTTAAGTATTTGTTGAACATAGTGAATGAAAGTAATGCGAGTATAAGTGGCTGGGGAAAGGCTGGGAGACGGAGGGATGTGAGAAGAGAGAAAGAAATCAGTAGGATGGAAACTGTGGAGGCAATGAAGAAAGTTGGCCTGGGAGGAAAGTAGGGTCCCAGAGGATTGGAAGTCAGGTATAATTATTCCCTTGTACAAAGGAAAAGGGGAAAAGGAAGTGTGTGGTAAGCATTGAGGCATTTGTCTTCTTAATGTAATAGGAAAAGTTTATGGTAGGATACTAATTGATAGTTAGGGAAATAACAGAGGAATTAGTTGGAGACAACAGGGAGGTTTTAGGAAGGGAAGAGGTTGTATAGATCAGAGATTTATTCTTAGGTCTTTAGTGGAAAAGTTTCGAGAGAAGGGAAAGAAGTTTTATGCGGAGTTCATGGGTTTGGCGAAAGCATGTGACAGGGTGGATAGACAAGGATTGTGGAAAGTTTTAAGAAAATATGGAGTAGATGGGAAGTTGTTGAATGCCGTGAGGCGTATGTATGAGGCTCCTGAGGCTGCTGTCTGTGTGGATAGTGAACTGAACGAATTTTTCTATTTGAGAATTGTATTGAAACAGGGATGTCACGTCTCCATGGTTGTTTCATCCGCATATGGATGGGGTTATAAAAGAGATACAAGGAAGGGTAGTGGATGATTGAGCAGCCCCAATGAGAGAGACCAGTGTTTGGAAATTCCCTGTACTGTTGTGTGCAGATGATATTCTGTTGTTATGTGAAGACGAAGGGAAGCTGCAAGGCTTGGTGGATGAATTTGGGAGAGTATGTAAGAAACGGAATCTAAAGGTGAATATAGGGAAGGGTAAAGTTATGGTCTTTGAGAGAAGTGAAGTCAGTGAATGTGCAGTAGTGAGGTTGGATGAGGAGGAAATGGAAAATGTGAGTGCGTTTAAGCACTTGGGTTGTGTGATGAGTAAGGATGGAAGTTTAGAGTGTGAAGTGTTTGAAAGGGTACAACAGGGAAGAAAGGTTGCTGGTTCCTTGAAAGCAGTGATAAAAGACAGGGAAGTGAGCAAGGAAGTGAAAAAGTTACTACATGACAGTATTGTGATACCAACTCTAACATATGGAAGTGAAGCTTGGACCTTGCTGGAGGGACAGAAGTCAAGAGTGAGAGCAGTGGAAATGAATTATTTGAGAGAAGCATGTGGAGTCTCATGGACAGACAGGTTGACAAATAAGGAAGTGAAGGAGCATTGTGGTGTGGATGTGGATGTGATAAGAAGTGTTACATAAACACACTGAGGTGATTTGGCCATGTGGAGAGGATGGAGAGTGAGAGACTGATGAGGAGAGTGTATGTGAGTGAGGTGGAGGGGGAGGAATGAGGGGGAGGCCAAGGATGGGTTGGAGGGATGGAATGGAGAGGTATGTGAGAGAGAAGGGTGAGAGCTGGCAGCACGGCAGTGAAATGGCAGGGGGACAGGGCGACATGGAGGCGATTTGTTTGTGGCCACCCCTTACGGGATTAAGGCTCCTGGCAATTTATAGATAGATAGATACCGTATATATAAATCGATTGATTTATTTCCTTATTTATTTATTTATTCATAAATTTATTTTTACATATTTACGATTTTTTTAGACCCATTGGAGTTCAAGACCGTCAAGGGGGTGGGGGCGGTCGCCTCCTCCCCCCCCCCTTCGCTACGCCCCTGTAAAGGAGTGTACGGTGTTGTGGGAAGAGGAGCGAGAAGTATATACATATATATACGGCCTTATTGACCAGGGGCTATGGCCCCAATGGTCGATAGGCCAAAAAAAAAAAAAAAAAAAAAGGGGGAAGAGATAGTCGTTACTGAATATGGAAAAAGACGCCAAGAGGGTATCTCTCACAGGATGATGTGCCAGGCAATAAACATAAAATAATATAAATAAAATGTAAACGTCTTCACATAGATAACCTAAAATTTTACTATAGTATGGTGGCGAGGAAGAAGATGATGTGGGAGGGTGAAGGTTGTGTTCGAGAGAGATAAGGAACCGGAGTGAAGTTGAAGCGGTGGAAGTAGTAGAGGTGGAAGTGTAGAGAGGATATGGGGGAAGTGGAAAGAAGATAGAAAGTAAAGACAGGAGGTGGAAGAGAGGGGTACATTTGCGAGCAGATGACTCGAGGCCACCTAGTCCACCAAGATGTTGGTGTTTTATCTAGCAACAGTGGTTGCTGTGAACTTGACTGAGATTCAGTCTGCTGTCCAGGCGGAACAAACCCAGTGATACTTTGTCAATGTGCAGTTCTAACTGGTCTCCAATCAATATCATGAAGGCAAACATATAATACCGATAATGATTAATGTGTCATATACGTTGTAGATATATTTATAACCATAGTATTACAACACAGGCATCCAAATTGTGGTGCGTTCATTCATGCGAGACACACGGTTATCGGTAGTGATTTATTTTGTTCGACTATTGTCGTGAACCAAACAACCTTTACCAGTTTTCAAGATATATTCCTTATGGTTATCGGCTTCCCCGCAACCTAGCATTATTATCACAAAAAACACCATCATGCCAGTCATCCCTCACCGTTAACCTCACTTTCATCGACAGTTAAAGGTTCACACCACAGTAGGCGGAACAAGGGGAGGAGGGGGTGTGAGTTATATGGAGGGTGGTAGGTGAGGTAGAGCGGGACGAGGTGGGACGTGTGATGGTAGGGGGGTGAGGGGGCAAGTGGTCGGTTGCGGTATTTAACGTATATGAGATTAAAGGTTATAATAGGTTTGTTTTGACAGAGAAAACCAATGTTTCTTTAATATTCGAGTGATAAAGTCGAATGATTACTCTCTATAAATGTTTATCATTGTTTCTTTAATATTCGAGTGATAAAGCCGAACAATTACTCTCTATAAATGTTTATCATCATGAACGGGTCAACTAGCTCCACCCCCCCATACGTGACGTCACGTGGTGCCTACGTCACAAACCAAGGTGATGATGGAGCTGCACGCTCGGGATACCGTCTCACATGAATGAACGCACCACAAATTGGATGCCTGTGTTGTAATACTATGGTTATAAATATATCTACCACGTGTCTGACACGTTAATCATTATCAGTATTATACGTTTACCTGCATGATATTGATTGGAGACCAGTCAGAACTGCACATTGACAAATTATCACTGGGTTTGTTTCACCCGAACAGCAGACTGAATCTCGGTCAAGTTCACAGCTACCACTGTTGCCAGATAAAACACCAACATCTTGGTGAACTAGGTGGCCTAGAGTCATCTGCTCGCAACTATACCGTATAAAGGAGTACAGAGGAAAGCAAACAGACAACAGACCTGTTGGATCTTTTATGGCTGTTTGGCATAGGGAAGGCTATAACTGACGAAACTGACCTATCAGCTAAAGACGAGGATACGCAACCTGGTAGGCGACTATGGCCAGCTCTATGCAGATTAAGCTTTGTCAGTGACTGGTAGTGAGTTTCGACACTAAATCATTTCTACAGTATATAGAGGTACTTCAGTGCAACAAGTACACCCAAGAATCATGGCTCTGGCTTACTGATCTTCGGAGCCTTAGCATTTCGCACAAGCAAGGTCATAATTTTAGTCCTTTTCATATTATCTGCACTTGATGACCGTTGACCCCTGACCTGGTGAATATAGGTCATGCATGTACGAAGCACACATGTAGTACTCACAAGTACTCGTGGGCCTTTCGGGCCTCTCACACTTGTTCCTGTGGAGGGCTCTCACGCTGCTATAGTATATTTCAGTTGTAGCTATGGGCAAAAAATTCTATGGAGATCCTATGCCAGGCGCAGGAGCGGCGTTTTTTGGTCAAAATGTGATAGCTCATTAAATATAGTAAAAATTTTTTAATCGTGATGGGACCAAGTTTTTTCACATCAGCGAATTTTTTGGGATTTTTGTGCCAATTTTGGTGCAACTTGAATGTGTAGTTTCGCCTGCCCAAAACACACACACACACACGCACACACACACACACACACACACACACACACACGGCTAGTGCTATAGAATATTAGATTAACGTCTATGAGCTTGCAAAGTTTCATTTCAATTCTATTCGCCCACTGTGGAGCTAGGGAATTGAAAATTTGTGGAATGGACCACTGGAGGTACAAATTCTAGGCGGTGCTGCCAGCAACTTGATGTGAGTTTCGACACTCAATGTCATTTTTATGTGGAGGTACTCCAGTGCAACAGACCACCCAAGAATTATGGCCCTGGCTTAATAATCGTTGGAGCCTTAGCTTTTCACAAGAGCATAGCCCTGATTCTAGCTATTTTGACCCTTGACCTGGCCAATGTAGCACACAGTTGAACCAGAAAGTTGTAGTACTAGTTAGTGTCTATAGGCATGAAAAGTTTTACTCAATTCTATTGAGTCACTGGGGAACTAGTGGGACATTTTTGAAAACTGGTACTTGTTGCTAAGAACAATGAGACCAATTTTTGCAGGGTTGCCACTCGAAAACTAGAGGAAAGAGAGGAAAAATAGATGGAATATTTCCAATACGGAATGACCTCAAGATTACACCTAAAAAAACAGAACTTTCTATGCCCATTAAAAATACGTCTACAGCTCAAAATGTGAACACTAAAAAAAAAAAAAAAAAAAAGCGGTGTTTCGGTTGCTGCTAGGCAACGAGTAGTTGCTGAGCAACCAAAACTTTGCGAACACAGCTAGGTCATAGGTTGGCCTTTGTTACTAAATTCGGTCAGAATCGGTTACTTCTAAAGGGTAGAAATGCCTGCCACAATTAATCAAGAAACAATAAATACAAGAAAGGAAGAAAGAAAGAAAACGTGACTAACGATAAGTGCAGCATGGGGCTGGCCAAAAAGCAGAAAGGTTCCCCCACCCACCCACCAAACCCTCCAGCAGTAGCCAGCAGGAAGTAGTTAGAAGGACGACCATGCAGCATAGAAAAACTGTCATGGTAAGTTCATAGGAAAGAGGGAAAGAAAATTTTATTCTACACTATCTACCTCAAAGGAAGAATAACATTGTCACCAAAATTTATCAGTGTTTTTCTGCTGTTGTAACTTCCAGGATCTGAAAAAAAAAAAAAAAAAAAAAAAGACAACATATGAAACAGAAATGTGATATTCAGGAGTGAACATACATAGATGGGGGTGCGATGACACATACTTATCCAAGCAATTTTTAACCCACCACCTCCTGGCCGATTTTTCACCAATGATCCCCCACAATCCCTGCAGATTTTTGAACAGTTTTTTTATTTTTTTGGCTCAACCCTCCACCTTTTATGAGAAACATTGGAATACCAAAAAAAGTGCTCACCTGAACTTATGAGTTATACATGTGTCCCTTCGAACACCTGGTACCGTCTTCTCTGGAGCCACGCTGCTGCTCTCACGTTTTCTATGGTAGCAGTAACTATTACAAACCAATCGGAATAGGTAGATATTTGTTTGTTTGGTACGAATTTATATGTAGTACAAGAATATAATAGTTTTTGCATAATAATATAGGCAATATAAACATTGTTTAACTAACTGAACACAACATACTGCATCTTCCTTGGCGATGTTACCTCCTCATCACTTCTGCTCGTTTCTTCCCCTGGCACCACGTAATCTTTGTCCTCCACATCGACATCGATTGGGGAATCACTCTAGCCTTGAATTTCGTCGTTGGTGAGACCGTGGCACAACATGTCTTTACTGGCCAGGTCACTGCTAACAGGTGAGTTGCCAAGACAATGGCGTGCAGGGGGGAGGGGGATCATGAGGGATCAGGCAGTGTTGCCGCATGGTGGCTGGTAGGGAAGGCCTCCCACATGTGCTTACCAAATATCACCCACGAAACTTGAAAAATGTGCAAATGATGGACCTCGCAGTTGCAGAACATACCAGTACGTTGACAGGTGTCAGCATGAAAAAAAGTTATGATGTACCCATACGTTGGCGGGACGCAGTGGGTTGAAGGATAATACTGTATCACAGCTAACTACCTTTGAAGGCAGCTTATTAAAGAATTTTGCTTTGTTTCATATGACTGAAAATCTCTTGCTAGTAATTTTATGCCCATTACCTCTGCTATAGTTTGAGCGGTCAAGTGTGAAATATTATCACCAGGCATATTATCGTGTCCTTTGAATATTTTGTGTACTTGAATTAAATCTTCTCATTACCTCCTTTTGGTTAGGGTAAAGAGATTCAGGGCTTCTAAACTCTTCTCGTGTTGCTTATTTCTCAATTTAGGTATCATCATTGTCATCCATTGCTGAACTCTCTGAAGTTTCTCCAAATCCTTTTCATAATACGTTGACCAAATTGAACGCAATACTCGAAGTGTGGGCTTACTAAGGAATTATACAAAAAGAGAACGATATTTTCTTATTTATATTCAAATGCTGTACTTATGAATCCAATCAATTTATATGCTTTTTTAACAACTTCTGTACAGTGTTTGCATGGTTTTAGATCATTTGTTATTATAATTACTAATTCTTCTTCACTGTTTACCCTATCAAGTTGGCCAGTATTCATGTTATGAATGGCCCTTACGTATTTGCTGCCCATGTTTAGCACTTCACGTTTATTACGGAAATCCATTTGTCACATTTGGGCCAGTTAAACAGTTGATCAAAATCTCTTTGAATTGCTTGCCTCTGCAACGCTGCATCTGCTGTATATCATTTGTGGAGAGGATTTGGAAGAGTATGGGAGGGAGAGGGAAATCGTAGAGATATGGTGGAATGAGCAGAAGGGAGAGAGAATGAGGTGCTGAAAATGGAGAAGGTGGTGAAAGGGAGGGAGAATGGGGTAAAGAGGAGGTAGAAGGGGATGAATGGGAGGGAAAGGGCTGGGCGGGGTGAAAGACAGGGAGAAGGGGCGGAGGCAAACGAGAATTGATGGATGGATGGGAGCAAGGAAGGAAATGAAGGGAGGTGTTAGACGGGAGGGAAGGGGGTTGGAAGAGATGAAGAGGAGAAAGGAGGTGTGGAGAGAAGGGAAATGATGGTAGAAGTGAGGGAAAAGAGGGTGGATGTGAGGGAGATGAGGGTGCAGAGAAGGGGGAAGGGGAAGTATATTTCATAATTGGATTTAGGGATGAAAAGGAAGTTGAGAGGAGTGAAAGGTCGTTAGCACACACACACACACACACACACACACACACACACACAGCTTTCATTAACATAACCAGGGATCATAATTTTCACACACACACACGAAAAAAAAAAAGTTTTCATTAATAAAACCAGGGAACACAATTTTAACACACACACACACACACACACACACACACACACACACACACACACACACACACACACACACACACACACACACACACACACACACACACACACGCACAAGCGCACGAGCGGGGAGGGAGAGAGAGAGAGAGAGAGAGAGAGAGAATTAACGTGCGCATTCCGTCTCTGAAATGATCTAACTTAATTTTCAGTAATTTTCACTCTCCCTCTCCCCAGACAATTACCAGCTTAATGGCGCGTCTCTCTCTCTCTCTTTCTCTCTCTCTCTCTCTCTCTCTCTCTCTCTCTCTCTCTCTCTCTCTATCATTTTTCCTCCAGATATCATGTTTTGTCTTCTGCCGGCTTTCTCACTCAACTTGTGGGACCCTTCACGTGTCTCCTGTTTTTCCCTCTATATCCTGATGCCTTCGCTTCTGTCTCTGCTCATCTGTGTGTTTCCTTCTCTTCTGTCCTGCCACTGCCTTTTTCACTTTACTCTTTACACTGTCTTTCGTTTTCTCTTCTTTAATATTATCCTCATTCTACCTTTAATTCCCTCCTACTTATGATTTGCAGTGATGTTTTTATTCTATCTGATTTGTACTGGACCCACTTGAATTTATTTTTGCAGTTCTTCCTTACACTGCATTGTCTCTTTTTGATCTTTATAGAGTCCCTTTCTGTCAGTTCATTTCATTTTTCTGTAGGGAATTTGCATTCCTCCTCGCTCTCCCCATTTAGTTTTATTTATTGAATTATTTATTTGTATACATCTTTTTCTCCACTCTATTTTTTCTCCAATTTCTGTTTCCTCCTTTCTTTTGTGTTCTGTTTATCATCCCCTTTCATTTCCATGCCAAATACCTACCATTCCTTACTACCTAATCTTTTCTTCTTTCTTTTTTCCCCCCTTTCATTTTCTGTTCTGCTTTTCGCTCCATATCTTTTCCTTGGATAAGTGTGCTCCTATTACTTATTAAGCCCTTATCTTCTTCACATCCTTCTCTCCATATTCCTGTCATTTTGTTCCTTTATTTTATATCCTCTAATTTTTTTAGTGCATCTTATTGTTTCCCTTATTTCTCTGCGTAATGGTGCTAGACCAGAGACGAGAAGCATCTTATCTGTACTTACGTAAAATAAATTCTAGATCCCGGCAGAAGAAGACTAAGAGCAATGCCAAGCAATTCCGGTGGGAGACTCGATCTTTCACGATAAACTGAAGGATTTTTGCGGGCCAGAACCCGCTAAAAGCAAGCGTTTTTTTTTTTTTTTTTTTTTTTTTTTTTTTATCTGGGATGATAAACAAGGTGATATAACGGAGGCTCTGGAAGACGGTGCTGAAGGCAGAGTTACCAACACTCATGATGCTATCCACTCAGATACGCTAGAAAAAAAACATAATTGTTGCAAACTTTGCATGAAAAATCTGGCACGGCAGAAGAAAACTGCAAAAATGCCCTAACGCTGTCCCATGTTTTGTTTGTTCAATATTTCATGGTGAGAACTCATGTTGTATGTATATTTTGAAGACAATATTTTCATATTGGGAAATTATGAACTACATTGATTATTTCGAATATCATCGGACCCCTCAAGCATGATTTTTTTTTTTTTCGTGTATAACAACGACGTCATGCGAACCAGATCTGAAAAGCAGCTGGAAAAGGACAAATGTTTTGAAAAGAAAGATTATAGATAATTAAAAATCTTGAGACGTCTTCTACAGTGAGACCTTCAGTTTTAATAATCAGTTCAGGTGCAGCAAGGTGGTGAGTTCTTCAACACCTGGATCTAGTTTCACTAGCAGCCAACATTATTTTTAGATGAGGGTCTTCACTTGAACTCATTTTATTTCGCATGGCTTGGTCTTCACTTCAGCGAGACAATACATTTAGCTGTGAATAAATATCATACACAAGAAAAACAGGCGATTAGATGTGACATCTAGTCCAGATAATGTAAGAATCCCAATTGCCCTATCAAAAACGTAACAAATAAAGTGCTAGATAAAGAGGGACCATATGGTGCATTGTTAATGTGAAGCACAAAATGGAACCTTGCGATTCAAGCGCCTAAAGTGCGAGATCCTTAGTGTGTGGTTACCTCCTAGATGCGCCATTCCAGTGAAAAACACAGTGTAATTGTTCTACTAAATACATGCAGTTTCATAAATAAATTGTCTTATTTAAAGGCCCATGCATATATCGAAGACAAAAGCTCCAATGGGTGGCAGCAAAGGATAACACAAATCGTACTTTTTTTTTTTTTTTTTTAATGTGTCCGACTCTGGGCATAGGCTTCACAGCCTGCTCGCAAGGCCCAATAGTCCTACATGCCATACACCACTACATGTCAAGCAAACCATTCACGGAACTTTATGAAATACAACGTGCTTAAAGTTATGAAGCATAGTCTATAACGAAAAATTTAATCAAAGCATACAATATATTAAAAGGACATAAAATATGACAACTGGATTATACCAGAGGTAATGGTTACATACTTGCTGACAAATTTTTATGTGTGACGAAATGAAGACGTCTCGCGTCATCAGAAATGTGAACATATATAATAAATTATGTATCACTGAGACAAACTAACATCTAGTACTGACATGGAAAAATTGCTTTGAATATATTTATGTCTAAACATGTTGCCTGCTGAAGAATACATTGGTTTCCTTTAATCCAGACCATGTAGGGTGAAACGGAAATACAACATCGTTATACTTAGAGTTTCTAATATTAACTTAGATAATGCTTTATAGATCAGGAATTGTAGAATATAATTATATTCATCCGCTTCTGTAATGTTTAAATGACATTTTTTTTCTATCTTGGCATGGCTATCCTTTTCACATTTAATTACCGATCGCGTTTTGAAGGATTGGTGGTGAGCGGTGGGTACATCTGTGTTGTCCTTATGTTTTTGTTTTTCACCGTTTTTAATCGGATGCTGCATTATCACACACACACACACACACACACACACACACACACACACACACACTTAGTGTAGCGGATGTAATGCATGGCTAGGTGTGTATTTGTCTTTCTGTTTCTCTGTTTGACAGTGTCAAAAAAATATTATGCTCAGGTTTGATCAGATTTTAACCACGCTTGAGGAAAGGGGTTAGCCTATTGTTTTATATGCAGTAGGCCAAAGGTCAGATCACAGGGAAGGTCAACTAAGCTGTTCTGACCCGATTTAGATCAAACATGGTGGAATGGTTGAGGAATAGGAAAGAAACGAATTCAAATACTAGAGCAATCAGTCAAAAGTCAAGGTTACATGGTGTGGTCAGAGTTTGACCCGTATGTGTCTGTGTGAGTGAACAAAATAATTAAACTGTTTTGAGCTGACTTGGACTAAATTTAGTAAAACTGATGAGGGCCTGAGAAGTGACCTCTACTTTTATATATATATATATATATATATATATATATATATATATATATATATATATATATATATATATATATATAAACATTAAAAATCTGGTCATATCGCAAGGCCAGTAAGTTTTTATTTGTTGAAGGGGTCAGGATTACGCAGTAGTTTAGGGTTTTGACTTGTAAACAGTCAGTTAAAAATGAAGATCACATGGAAAAGTCATTATCAAAGTCACAGGCAAGGTCAGTTAAAACAGTTTTCATCTAATATTGACTAATCCTTGTGAAAGGGTTCAGAGTACTGCACTGATTAAGGGAATTTGTTTTTAGAACAAGTCACAGGAATGTGTCAAATGTTGGACCCCGTATTTCACACAGTTCGATCTGATTTGAACCAAGCTTGGTAGAGTACTGTGGGCTAGCCAAGGATGACGATACTCTACTTTTGAGATCAATACGTCAAAGGTCAAGCTCTCAGGGAATGGTCAGCTGAGAAAGTTTTGATCCGACTGAGGAAAGAAAATAGTGGATGGTTTAAGGGTCAGGCGAGAATGAAGTAACTCAGTTTTGCCAGGCATCAGTTGAAGGTCATGGGCACAGGGAAAAGTCAAATATTCGGCCTTAGAAAAAAAAATTTCTAGGGCACCGGTGTTACTTTCTCAGAGCGCTCGTTTTTGCGACTTTCAGCTCCCATATATAACGTTGTAGATGTTCCTCGAGTCAGAAAAGTTAAATGTAGTTCCATTAACCCCTTCACCACGGGATTTCTATCTTATGTTGAATAAATTCTAAAGATAAGAATATAATGAAAAGAGTGTCATCACGCACTGTCTTGTTTAGCACACAGCTTCAAAAGAACCTCTTGATCTGCTGTTGTTTGCTTTCCTTTGTACTCTCCTCACTTCCTAGTCTCCTCCCTCCATTTCCTTCTCCATCTGCCTTTTTGCATATTTTGCCTTCTCTTTTCTGTCTCATTTTCTGCTGATTCATAGCTATATCTCTATATTTTCATCCCACTTTTCCGACATTTACTTATTGTCTTATCACACTCCCCTTCCTTCCACATCTTCCAGTCTTGCAGTCCTCTCATTCCTCACACTCATTCTCCCTGCCTATCTACTTCTCTCTCCTTTCCACTAATTTCCTCTTGTCTTTCTCCTTTCCTCAGTGTTCCTCAGCCAACACTCCTCTGCCTCCCTTCCTCTTTTCTCTGACTCCTACGTTTCCTTATCGTCTTCCTCAATCCCTCCTCTCTCCTTCTTCCGTCCCTTCTGTCCTCTCTTCCTTCTCCTTCCTCTCACCTTCTTATCTCCCTATTCTCCTCTATATCTTTCTCCCACCTAACTACTCTTCATCTGTCTGCCTTTCTCCTTGTCCGCCCTTCCCTCATCTTCCTCCATACTTCCTCTCTGATATTTCTCCCTCTCTTCTCCTCTCCTCTCCTCTTTCCTCCGTCCCCCTTTTCCCCCTTTATTCCCCTTCTTTCTTGCCTATTCTATTTCTTTCCTTCATCTCTCAGCTTTCTTCCGCTTTCCTCTCTCTTATACCTTTTCCTTCCTTTGTCCTCTATCGATCTCCCTCCCGTATTCTCTTTCCCCTCCCATTCTCTCCTGTTCTATTCTGTTTCCTCCCACCTCTCTCCCCCTCCCCCTTCCCTCTTCTATCTACTTTCTCCCTTCCACTCCTCTCCTTTTCTTTCCTCCGGCCTCTATCGTCTTTCTCCCTCTCCCATTTCTCCTTTTCTTCTAACCATTTCTCTCCTTTTCCTCCCTTACTCTTTCCATCTTTTCTTCTTTCCATCCTCTCCTCCTCTCCCTTCTCCTCCCTCTGTCCATTTCTTTCCTCCGTCTTTTCCCCCTGTCTTTCCTCCAACCTCTGTCCTATTTCACTCTCCATCCTCTCTCCACATCATCCCATCATTTTCTCCTCTTCTTCTCTCACTTCCCCTTCCCTCTTTTTCTCCTTTTTTCTGCTCTCCTTTCAGCTTTTCCTTCCTCCCTCCTCCCTCCTCTTCCTGCATCCCCCTTTCTTTCTCATCCCTCCCATCTCTCTCATCATCCTCCCACCGTCCATCCCTGCTCTCTCCTTCCCATCCCTCATCCCTAACCTCCTCTTCTCCCTGGTTTCATGTAAGCACTTTATCACGTTAAGCAAATAATTGTGGTTGCCTTAACACAATAATTGCGCCTACTTGCTAACCGTCCCACAAAGTTTCCCTGGCTTGTTCTGGCGTGTTGTTGATGAGGCTATGTAGGCTTGTGTTGCTTCTCTCTCTCTCTCTCTCTCTCTCTCTCTCTCTCTCTCTCTCTCTCTCTCTCTCTCTCTCTCTCTCATGGTCTTGAGTAGTGTACCAAACTCCAGGGTGAAATATGCATGAGATTAATTTAACTTAATGAACTGTATATTTTTTTTTAACGCTTTGTAAAAGATAAAGTATTCATGTATTTTGTTCTAGCTGTTTCCCGACAAATGTATCTTGGCAAGGAGAGGCTGTTCGAACTGTGTGGTATTTATATTGCATTAATTAACAGATAACTCAAATCAAACGAGAGGCTTCTTTAAATTAAATAAAATTATCTGGAAGTGGCAAGGGTAACCTAAACAAGGTATGGCAGTAGATTCAAGGGTTTCAGACTGTATTCTGTTTCTTCTCAGGGTTCATTTATTCCTTTAAAATTTACCCAGTTCTCTCATTTGCCGCTGCCAATAGACTGGTGGTGATGGATGGGTGGTGTAGGAGGATTATTAAGAAACTGTATTTTATATCTGTATATTCCAAATTTGGGAACTTACTCCTTCAGCCTGATCATCCGGTTTTTGTTTTCCCATCTTCACTTTTATTCAGTTCGGGAGAAAACATTCTAACTGGATGGGCTAAACATCGTGTTCATTTATCCCTTCAGAGTGAATTAGTCCTCCTTGCACATCCTGTTATTACTCACATTTACACATTCAAATTTTTATATATTCAGTTTTTACTTTCTTTGGTACTCGTACCCCTCGGGGTAGGGGGGTTTCAAGAATACTCCCCCAGTATCCCTGCTTGTCGTACGAGGCGACTAAAAGGGTTGGTGGTGGGTTAGTGCCCCACCCCGTAAAAAGAGCTAACTAAACAAACGAGTAAAGCGCCTCGGACCAGGAAGGACCATGCGTTGACGACTAAGGAACGGACAAAGGACATTCTGAGGGTGGGAACATGGAATGTGAGAGGAGTGAATGATGAAGTGAGAGAGAGATTGTTCAGGTGCTTGAGGATGCCAGAGTGGATATATGTGGATTGGGTGAAACTAAATGGAAAGGTGAAAGGGTGAGAGAATGGGAATATAGTTTAGGTATATGTGCGGATGTTGAGAATGAGAGGGCAAGAGAGGGAGTATGTCTGATGATAAGCAAGAAGTGGAATCAGAATATAAGAGAGTATGGAACAGTGGGTGCAAGGATTGTATAGGTGAGGATGAAAGTAGGTATACAAGCATGGGCGATTGTTTGTGTGTATTCTCTGACAGAGGACCGACTGGCATGAGTGAAAGATGAGTTTTGGGCGAGAGTAGAAGCATGTATGGACTAATCTGAGAGGAGGGAGAGAGTGCTTTTGATTGGAGACATGAATGGCAAAGTTGGGAATGTATGAGTGGATGGAGTGGTTGGTCAGTGGGGTGTGCCAGCTGAAATAGATGGGAATGGTAGTGCTTTGGTGGACATCTGTGCAGGTAAGGGGTTGGCAATAGCCAACACCTACTTCCGACATAAGATGATCCACCGGTATACATGGAGAGTAATGAGGAGGATGGATGGTGAACTTGTTGAACGAAAGGCAATGATAGACTACGTGTGTGTGGAGGAGCGAATGAGAAGACGAGTGTTGGATGCAAGAGTGTGGAGAGGGTGGGGGAATGGAGTCTCGGACCATCACTTAGTGATGGCCAAGGTAAAGTTGCAAAGAAAATGGTTGAGGAGACGAAGGGGAAGACAGGCGGAAACAGCTCCTGTGAGAAGCGTGGAGAATTTGGAAGATAGTGAGAAAATGGCAGAGTATAACAGCATAGGGGAAGAAAGATTGGAAAGGTATGAGCTAGAGCAGATGGAAGGGGTGGAATACGTATGTAAGATATTTACGGAAGAGATAGGCGCAGCGTGTGAGGTGGTTTGTGAAGCGAGGAGGAGATGCAAGGGTGTGCAAGGGACAGCATGGTGGAATGACGAGGTGAAACAAGCTGTGGAACAAAAGAAGAAGGCATATGGTGAATGGTTAGTGAGTAGAGGTAGGAGAGAAGATGAGAGAGAGAAGAGAGAAGTATATGTGAGCAGGAGAAGGGAGGTGAAGAGACTGGTGAAGGAGAGTAAGAAGAAAGTGGATGAAGAGTTTGGGAGGAATCTGAGTGTGAAATGGAGGGAGAGTAAGAAATTGTTTTGGAAGGAGGTAAAGAAAGTAAGTCAGTGTGAAAGGGGAAATAGTAAGGGAGTGAAAGATAGGAATAATAGATTGTTGGTGGAGAAGAGAGATATTGAGGAGATGGAAGGAGCACTTTGAGGATTTGTTGAATGTAGGGAGTGAGAGCAGTGCGAGTATAAGTGGTTGGGGAATGGCTGGGAGAAGAAGAGATGAGAGGAGGGAGGAAGAGATCAGTAGGGCGGAAGTAGTGTAAGCAATGAAGAAGATCAAGTTGGGAAAGGCCCCAGGAATTGATGGAGTGTGTGGTGAAATGCTGAGCTATGGGAGTGAGATTATTGTGGAGTGGATGTGGAAGTTGTGTAGATTGGCTTGGGAAGAGGTAAGGGTTCCAGAGGACTGGAAATCAGGTATAATTGTTCCTTTATACAAAGGAAAAGGGGAGAGAGAAGAATGTGGTAACCATAGGGGTATTTGCCTTCTTAGTGTGACTGGTAAAATATATGGTAGAATACTCACTGATAGGGTTAGGCATATGACAGAGGAGCTAGTTGGAGAAGAACAAGGGGGATTTAGGAAAGGAAAAGGGTGTGTAGATCAGATATTTGTTCTAAGATGTTTAGTGGAGAAGTATCTAGAGAAGGGAAAGAAAGTGTATGCTGCCTTTATGGACTTGGAGAAAGCTTATGACAGAATAGATAGGCAAGATATGTGGAAGGTATTAAGAATATATGGAGTGGATGGGAAATTGTTGAATGCTGTGAAGAGTATGTATGAAGGAGTTAGAGCTTCGGTGTGAGTGGATGGTGAGTTGAGTGAGTTCTTTAATCTCAATGTGGGACTTAAACAGGGTTGTGTGATGTCTCCATGGCTGTTTAATATATACATGGTTGGGGTTGTAAAGGAGGTGCAAGGTAGGGCAGTGGATGTGGCGGTGGCTCTAATGAATGAGGGTGGGATTTGGAAGATTCCGGTGTTGCTGTTTGCTGATGATACAGTATTGTTGAGTGAAGATGAATGGGAGTTGCAAGGTTTGGTGAATGAATTTGGGACAGTGTGTAGGAGGAGGAAGCTGAAAGTTAATGTAAACAAAAGTAAAGTTATGGTGTTTGAGAGGAATGAAGTCACAGAATGTATAGAGAGGTTGGATGGTAAGGATATGGAGAATGTGAGTGCATTCAAGTACTTGGGTAGTGTGATGAGTAAGGATGGAACTTTGGGGGATGAAGTGCGTGAAAGGGTACAGCAAGGAAGGAAGGTTGTTGGTTCACTGAAAGCAGTGATGAAAAATAGGGAGGTGAGTAAGGAAGTCAAGAAGTCACTGCATGAGAGTATTGTGATCCCTACCCTCACGTATGGAAGCGAGGCGTGGACCTTGCAAGAAGGGAACAAGTCAAGAGTGAGAGCAGTGGAAATGAGTTACCTGAGAGGAGCATGTGGAGTGACATGGAGGGACAGGTTGACGAATGAAGTGAAGGAACGTCGCGGGGTGGATGTGGATGTGCTTGAGAAGATTAGGAGAAATACACTGAGGTGGTTTGGACATGTGAAGAGAATGGAGAATGAAAGACTGACTAAGAGGGTGTATGTAGGTGAGGTGGAGGGAGGGAGAGGGAGGGGTAGACCGAGGATGAGGTGGAGGGATGGAGTTGAGAGGTATATGAGGGAGGGGGGGGTGATTTGGGGGGAGGGTAGTCAAATGGTGGGTGACAGAGCGACTTGGAGGCGTTTTGTCTGCGGCCACCCTTTGCGGGATTAGGGCGTCGGGCTATAGATAGATAGATAGATAGACATTTATATCTACAAATCTTCATATTTATCCTACTGACATTGATAGACGTTCACTTCTCTCCTCCAGTTTTTTGCTTCTCCTCACAGGTTCAACTTCTTTCTCACATCAGTCTCTTACATCACCATTCTTTTCCCCTTTCTTTATTACGTGCACCCTTCCTGCATCTCCTCGGTCTTCTGCTCTTCTCTGTCTATTTCATCTTTTGCTTTTTCTCCTTTTACTTCTCTCCCTTCTTATTTGGTCGCTTGTTCAATCTACTTTTATGTCCTCATCCCTTTTCACTTTGTTCTCCTTTATCTTTCTCTTGCCCTTTTTTCGTTCTGTCCCGTATTGTTAGTAACTTTTTGCCTTTTGTCATTCCTGTCATCTTTTCTTATTGCTCTGTCAGTTTCACCTTTTTAATCCTTCCCTCTCCTCATTTTGATCGCTTCCCAATTTTTTTTTTCTTTGTTCGCCTTCCTCCTTCTCCTTGTTCCGCCGCGGTGGCTGAATGGTCGGCGTCGCTGACTGTAAAACTGCTGACCAGTTAGCACCACGGTTCGAATCCTGGTGTGGGCAGCTCGCGCCAGTTTACTCAGGTGTCCAACCATTCTTAATGGGTTGGTTGGCAAAATGAGTACTTAAGTAACACATGGGGGAGATAACTGTGGTAACCTGAATGATACAGTCACCTTGTAACCCACAATATTAGGTGAATAACCCATCACAGACTCAAAGGCCTAGTGTATTACGGAGATAAGCACCGCGGCAAAGCTCCCCATGGCGCTTCCCCCCATCTTTCCTTTTTTTTTTTTTTAAATGTGTCCAACTCTGGGCATAGGCTTCACAGCCTGCTTCCAAGGCCCAGTAGTTCTACATACCATACATCTCTACATGTCACCACTTCGGCGCTAACACCCACCTTCTATATTGAAGACGTGCTAGGGCTACCTCATAATGGACTGGTGTATTGGTATTAGCGGGGGTAGTTTTATGACGTCGGCGGGTCTTCTGGTAGATTAATAAAGTCTGACTTTATGACATTCTGATCTTGAAACTGTTCCCTGGCCCAGCTGGGATTTGAACCTGGGTCCAGTAGGACTGCAGGCCATCTCTCCACCGATTGAGCCACCGCCTCCCCATATACCCCCTTCCTCCATTCATGTCTTGGTCTCTGTTTTTCCCTTTTCTCTGTCCTTTTTCTCCTTTCATTCTGTCACACTTCTTTTCTTCTCTCCCTTTTCATTCTGTCTCCTCTCTTTTTGCCTTTACTGTCCTTTCTTCTCTCGTATTCAATCACTTGTCATTTTTGCATAACCCACAGAGACGGCCAAATATAATAATCGTCCCTAACAGTGTCACTTCCTCCCACATCACTGAGTTATGGTATTTTCTTGAAGAACAGGGTCCAGGCCTTATGGGAGGAGTGTTAGGAAAACAAATTTTTCACAGTGGTAAACCTACCCCCTGGTCAGATTTTAGGTAGGAAGGGACCCCAGTGGTCGACCTTGCAAAACAGTGTCCCAACAAAAACCGTTCGGCATGGCCCCCTTTTTTTTTTTTTTTTTTTTTTTTTTTTTTTTTTTACTAGGAACAAGAATTTCTGCACAATGGTAGAACCTCATTTGAGCCTGCTTATGAGCATGGTGGTACCTTCCTACAGTCGTTTACCTCCACCCTCCTCCACATGAGGGGTGGCCCAACAAGGTCTCAGCCAGTATGTTAGGCATGGTGAAAGTTTTTACCGGAAGAATATGCTGTTTTGCTTACTGATAATATATATCCCGGCCATGCACTGTGAAGAGTTCAACCATCGAGGATCGCCCCTCACGAGGCAAGAAGTAGCTACTAGGAGTCCCGGCAGTGGTATTTGTCATGGGGATAGTTTTCAACCTAGGAACATGAAATTTTTCATAGAGGTAGGCATTTACCTTAGCCACCTTTTAATTAGGATGTGGCTCCCTATGAGCCCCCTATCCCTGGTGAGTGGTAGTGGCGATGGCCAAGCCTGTCAATGCCACGTTTTTTTCCCCTTAGAGCAAGAAACTCTGCACAAGAGCAGATCTTTCCTGGGGACGTGTTTTAAGGAAGGTGAGACCCCTCAAAGGTCACCCCCCATGGGGGACGTTTCCCTGGGGGTTCTGGTCAAAACCTTTGCACACGCACATGGTTTTAACCTAGGACTGAGAAATTTTGCATTCTGGTAGACTTTGACCCTGGTCACATTTTTAGGCAGATGAGACCCCCGATGGCCGTCTCCGGCGGGGGAAAGGAGTCCCCCCAGGAGGGACAACGTCATAGTTTATACGCAGATTGAGGAAATTTTGAACTGTAGTAGACCTTCACCCGGGCCAGAGTTTAAGGGAAATGGGACTCCAGGGTTCACCCGTCCGCTTCCCCGGTAAATAATGTTTCTTTGCAGTATTACAGGGGTCCCCTTTGCCGTGTTTCTTTACTTCTAATATTCTCTTTCCCTCATCGTCCCTCGTCTCCTTGTCTCTTCCTATATCTTTTGTTTCTTCCTCATTCTTTGTTGTTCTTTCTTCTTCCTATTTTATCTCACTTTCTCAGTGGTTTCTGTACTTCTTCCATTCCTCTTTCTATTACGTCTCTCTTTTCCCTTTTCTGTCTATAGATATCGTTTCTTTTTAAATTTCCTCCGCATCTTTCTTTTTCGCCTCTTCTGCCTCAGTCGCTTTCTTTCTATGGGTCTTCTTTCCCTACAGCGTGTATATCTCCCATTTCCCTTATTCTCTCCCCCTCTCTCTCTCTCCCTCTCCCCCCATCTCTCTCTCTCTCTCTCTCTCTCTCTCTCTCTCTCTCTCTCTCTCTCTATCAGTTTATCTATGTTCTTTCATTTTAATTTACCCTATCCCTTCCTCCCCTTATCATTTTCTCTCCCGGGTCTTTCTCCTTCCCCCTTTCCCCTCCCTCCACCACCCATGCCTACTTATTTCCCTTCATTTCTGCTTCACTGCCTCCTGCCTCCTGCCTCCCTCCTCCTTTGCTCCAGCTCTTCCTCCAGCCATGAGTCTTTCCTCCCTGCTTCCAGCCTCCTCTGTACTTATTTTTTTCCTGCCTCCTGTGTGCGTGCAAGCGTGACTGCGTGCACGTTGGTGTAGATTATGTGGAGTGTCTTCTGAAGCTAGGAGTGAGAGAGAGAGAGAGAGAGAGAGAGAGGGGGGGAGCACTAAAAGGAGGGAAAATGAAAAACGGGTGGAGGTAGACAGAGATAGAAGATGGTTAATGGATGGAGGAAGAGAGAGGGTAAGAAAATGAAGGGTAGTAAGAAGAAAGCAGGAGTGAATAAATGAAGAGATAGGGGATAAGAATATTGTCTTGACATGGAACTGAATGTTATGCTTCCAATTGATCAGTGGAACTATTCTAGTGAGGTGCAGTCATGATAGACAGCTTCACTGTTACGGATCTGACGAAAAATGTTCTCCTCACAGTAATTGCCTGAGCTAACTTTGAGAGCTACTGACTCAAACCTCCTTTCTAAACCACTATGACTTACTCTGTCAAGACATGGTCCCTGCTACCCAGCACCAACGTAGAAGCTGACAGTGGCGGGGTCAGCCCTGCACCAAAGCAAGGAATGCTAATAATCTCTGAGTGAGGAAAGTTACCGCCCATGGAAATTGAATGTTGGGACTTAAACGTCCAAACTCTTGGTAATGAAACTAGCTTAGCTATTCTCCTTGAAGAACTGAAAGATATAAACTGGGATATCATACGTCCTAGCGAGGTTAGAAGACCAGGTTGGGGGTGAGGCATTCATTGATTTTTCTGATAGCCACATACAGTGCTACATTCGCAAACAAGAATGAACATGGTACTGTATTTCTGTTCAACAGATACTTGATAATATTTAAGAATTCTAGAGTGTAAATTAAAATCTAGAAGGTCTGATAAGTAAAGTGAACAAGAGATACAATATTGAATTAATCCAAGCCTATGCACCATCATCAGCATATGATGATAAAAAAAGAAAAATATATATGAAAATGTAAAATGAGAAACAACTAAGCGCAAAATACAGTACATATTTGTGATGGGAAACTTTCATGCAATAATAAACAAGAAAATGATAGGCGAGACTGCAGTAAGGCAATTGATTGAGTGCTTGCACTGTGGGAGTCGCATTGTTAGTGGAATTTGCTGAGAGAAACAATATTAAAGATATTGAACATGTTCTTTCAGAAGAAACATAGTACAAATTGGACCTGATAGGAAGCTAATGATGAAACAAAGAAGCTATATTTCATCATCACCTACAAATCACATGCCGGAAGAGTGAAAAATGTGACTGCACTGAAGAGAGTAACTGTAAGAATCAGTCACAGAATGGTGAGAAGCAGGGTTTAAAATACGTGGGGAGTGATCACAAAATATGCAATGATCGGTCTGATTTGTGCAGTGATCAAAATGATTTTGTGTAGGGATGAAACTGATTACGTGCAATCAGAAATACTTCTTTGGGTAAATGGAAAACGTTTGGCAAAATAACCTACTCAGAATATTTATAGTAGTCCCGCAAGTAATGTACGAAGAGATAGCACTTAGTTTAATTTTAATTTTTCAGCTTTTTTTAATTTACAAAAATAAGACGTTTTCCTAAGTTTCCTCGTTCCTTTTTTTTTTTTTTTTTTTTACTATTTCCTGATGAATTTGGCAACCTCTGGACAAGAAGTGGGGACTGGGAGTCTCACAGACCAGTGTGTCTATTAGTCTTGCCGCGCCCAATTTTGGTAGGTGAGTGTGCTCACCATCCACTACCTCGATGTAGTGCTGCTCTCGGGTGACTGCCCTTTCCTCTCTTCCTTCCTTCTTTGCTTCCTTCCTCTTCTGTCTTTCTTTCCTTCTGTCTGCGGGTGACTCGACCATGAGTGACAGGTCAGATGGTTTCCTGTACACCAAGAAACCATTTACCACGCTGGGAGGTAATCATATAACCAAATTATGACGTCTGGTGATTTAGTAGGTAATTAAGGTGCTCCAGTCGGATTGAGCCAGAAGAGTTGTATATCCACTGGGTGGTTGGGGTTTATTGCTCACGTAATGCCACTCAGGGATCAGTGAGGTTGGTCACTCTCAATTTAAATGTCAGGATCAACGTGCCCAGCCCTGGGCTCCTACGTTTCTCATGGGCAACACAGGATTGGATGATGGATGGATGGAAAAACAACAAGTTCTTCTCTTCGGATAATATGTAAGCTTGTATACTGTATTTCTTTTAAATCCAGCCTTATTCATCTTGCTTCTCTTTCTCACCAAGTAGCCTAGCTGTATTTTCTTATTTCAGCTTCGGTAAGGGTGAGGGCAGGATTTATGTTAATGAAATATTTTGAGTGCGCTTTTTATTTTTTTTTTTTTTATTGGTTAAATCAGCACTTTTAAAGGATAGTTTTCATTTTCAGTGTTCTCGAACACACAGTTTTGCAAATTATTTACTTGTACAAATTTCAACATTCATTAGCCTGCTTCAGTAAATTCATAATCAAGTTTATGGAGATGTGTAAGAATAAAGTTTTCTTTCTTTTTTAGGTATCCTTACTTTATATTCTACTCATTTACATTCTCCTGTAATCTTATTACTCTACTAAATACATTTCGTACACAAATTCAAAAGTATAACACCTGGAAATAATAACTGATCTATCTATCTATCTATCTATATCTATCTATCTGTCTATCTACATATATAAATTGGTAGGTGGTGGCGACCCTCATCCACTCACTTGATGTAGTGCTGCCTACTTCTTCCTTAGCCTCTTCTTTTCTGTGTCTGCCCTCCTCTCTTCTTATTTCTCCCATCTTTCCTGTCACTTATTATTGTTTTTCTTTCCTTTACAGGTGGCTTTACATTGAGTGACAAGCCAAATGGTTTCCTGTAAGCCCAGAAACCATTTACAAGTAACCATATAACCAATCCATACGTGTTCCATGCGTGCCAGCAAGTGGGTTGGTGGAGGGTTAGTGCCCCTCCCCGTAAAACAAATAACTCAAAATCAAATGGCCACTCCTTACGGGATTATGGCGTCTGGCTATATATATATATATATATATATATATATATATATATATATATATATATATATATATATATATATATATATATATATATATATATATATATATATATATCATCAGCCGTTGAGGGCCAGTGGAGGACCGGCCTATCCCTACCAAAGCAGGGACGATACAGCCAATGTATCTCTACGTAGTGGCTTAGGCTGTCTGGTAGAGACTATGTAGGGTGAGAAGTGCTTGCGAGTGTGATTGAAGTGTTGTAGTGGCTTTGGATGTGTGTGTGGTCTGTGAACCAAGTGTAATCGGCCTGCCTTAAGCCGATTAGGTACAAGCATAATAGTATGCGACACTGCTTCAACCACAGCACCCCTTGTGTCCGCCAAAGTAGCAAGTGGGTTGGTGAACGCTTCCGAAAGTTTTTAAAACTATGGCGGGAGGCGAACCAGCGCTCACCAACGTGCGAAACGCACACTCTACCACTGTACCACAGAGGCTCTCTCTCTCTCTCTCTCTCTCTCTCTGTATATATATATATATATATATATATATATATATATATATATATATATATATATATATATATATATATATATATATATATATATATATATATATCTCCAGAATCCTCAATCCCGTTCGGGGTGGTCACAAACAAATCGCCTCCACGTCGCCCTGTCCCCCGCCATTTCACTGCCCCGCTCCCAACTCACACCCGCCTCTCTCATATACCTCTCCACCCCATCCCTCCATCTCATCCTCGGCTTCCCCCTCCCTCTTCCTCCCTCCACCTCACTCATATACACTCTCTTTGTCAGTCTTTCACCCTCCATCCTCTCCACATGGCCAAACCACCTCAGTGTATTCCTCCTAACGCTTCCTATCACATCCACATCCTCACCACAACTCTCCTTTATATCCTCATTTGTCAGCCTGTCTCTCCATGTGACTCCACAGGCTCCTCTTAAATAACTCATTTCCACTGCTCTCACTCTTGACTTGTGTCCTTCCAACAATGTCCAAGCTTCACTTCCGTACGTTAGAGTTGGTATCACAATACTGTCATGTAGTAACTTTTTCACTTCCATGCTCACTTCCATGCTTCTTAACACTGCTTTCAAGGAACCAGCAACCTTTCTTTCCTGCTGTACCCTTTCAAGCACTTCACCCTCCAAACCTTCATCCTTACTCATCACACTACCCAAGTACTTAAACGTACTCACATTTTCCAATTCCTCACCATCCAACCTCGCTGTACATTCACTGACTTCACCTCTCTCAAAGACCATCACTTTACTCTTCCCTACATTCACCTTTAGATTCCGTTTCTTACACACTCTCCCAAACTCATCCACCAAGCCTTGCAGCTCTCATTCGTCTTCACTCAACAACACAGTATCATCTGCAAACAACAGTACAGGGAGTTTCCAAACACTACTCTCTCTCACCAGGTCCACTCCAACATCCACTACCCTACCTTGTACCTCTTTTATTACCCCATCCATGTACAGATTGAACAACCATGGAGACATGACACATCCCTGTTTCAACTCAACCTTCAAAGAGAACAATTCACTCAGTTCACCATCCACACGCACTGCAGCCTTAGCACCATCATACATACTCTTCACAGCATTCAACAACTTCCCATCTACTCCATATGTTCTTAATACTTTCCACAATCCTTGTCTATCCACCCTGTCATATGCTTTCTGCAAATCCATGAAAGCCGCATACAACTTCTTTCCCTTCTCTAGAAACTTTTCCACTAAAGTTCTAAGAATGAATATCTGATCTACACAACCACTTACCTTCCTAAAGCCTCCCTGCTCTTCTCCAACTAATTCCTCTGTTCTTTCTCTAACTCTGTCAATAAGTATCCTACCATACACATTTCCTATTAAAAGACAGATGCCCCTATGATTACCACACACTTCTTTTTCCCTTTTTCCTTTGTACAAGGGAATAATTATACCCGACTTCCAATCCTCAGGGACTCTACCTTCCTCCCAGCCCAATCTGCACATTTTCCACATCCATTCTACTACTATCTCTCCCACATACTTCAGCATTTCACCACACACTCCATCTATTCCTGGGGCTTTCCCCAATTTAACTTTCTTCATTGCTTCCACAACTTCTATCCTACTGATTTCTTCCTGTCTTCTCACCTCCCTCCTTCTCCCAGCCATTCCCCAACCACTTATACTCACATTACTTCCATCCTGTATGTTCAACAATTCATTAAAGTGTTCTCTCCATCTGCTCACTTTTTCTCCCTTCTCCACTAGTAATCTACCATTTTTATCTTTCACTCCCCTGCTAACTTCACTTCCATCCTGTCTTACTCCTTTCACCTCTTTCCAGAATATTTTCTTAGTCCCTCCACTTTACACTCAAGTTCCTTCCAAATTCCTCATCCGCTCTCTTCTTACTCTCTCTTACTAATCTTTTCACCTCTCTCTTTCTTTCTACATATAACTCTCTCTTCTCTCAAGTTCTTCCACGCCCCTATTTCTCATCCATTCATTGTATGCTTTCTTCTTTTGTGCCACAGCCTGTCTCATCTCTTCATTCCACCACGCTATTCCTTGCACACCCCTCCGTCTTCTCTTCATCCCACACACCACATCACATGCTGCACATATTTCTTCTGTGAATATCCTACACACACCTTCCACGTCCCCCATCTGCTCGAATTCATATTTCCCCAAGCGTTCCTCCACTTCTCTCTTATACTCTGCCTTTTTCTCATCCTCTTGTAACCTTTCCACTCTCCTTACAAATACTCCTTCTTCCCATCCTTCCCTTCTTCTATTTCTTCATCCTAATTGGACCTTGATTCTGGCCACCACCAAGTAGTGGTCAGAAAGTCCACTCCCCCAACATCTATAAGCTCTTGCATCCATTACACATTTTCGCATCCTTTCATCCACACACACATAATCAATCATTGCCTTCCTTTCATTCAGTTCACCACCCACCCTTCTCATCACTTGCCATGTATACCTGTGGACCATTTTGCGCCTGAAGAGGGCATTGGCTATCACCAACCCCCTGCCAGCACAAATGTCCACTAACGCACTGCCATTCTCATCTACCTCAGGAGGCACACCCCACTCACCAACTATTCCATCCACCTTCACATTCCCTACTTTACCATTCATATCACCGATCAAAAACACTCTCTCATTCCTTCCAAACTTTTCCATGCACACTTCCACATTTGTCCAGGACTCTTCTCTCATTCTGCTTGCATGATCTTACGTTACAAACGCGCACACAATCGCCCACGTTTGTATTCGAACTTTCAATCTTACCCACACAATCCTTGACCCAACTGATCCATACTCTCTTATGCTCTTCTTTCATCTTTTACTCACAGCTATACATACTCCTTCTTTTGCCCTCTCATTCTCAGCTACTCCTGCACATATACCCTATCCATACTTCCATTCTCTCACACTCTCACCTCTCCATTTCATTTCAGTTATTCGCATACACCAACTTTCGCACCCTGAAGAACCTGGACAATCTCTCTCTCTATCACCTCATCATTCGCTCCCCTTACATTCCACGTTCCGATTACCATGTCCTTTGTCCGGTCCTTGGTCGTCATCTTATGGTCAGTCCTTGTCCGAGGCTTATTGTTTGTCTTTTTAGTTAGTTGTTTTCCTGGGAGGGGCACTAGCCCTCCGCCAACCCTTTTAGTCGGCTTTTATGACAAGCAGGGATACTGGGGTAGTATTCTTAAAAAAAAAAAAACCCTACCCCCCGGGGGGGATATATATATAGATAGATAGATAGATAGATAGATAGATATAGATATAGATTATATATATATATATATATATATATATATATATATATATATATATATATATATATATATATATACAGTGCTCGTCAGAAGTATAGAGCACCCTGCATCCCTCCTACGAAACAAACCTTTAAACATTGAGAAAACATATAAATAATGCATTTTATTTACCTTTAGTGCTTGGTAGGGTATCCTTTACGCTTCTTCACGGACCTGAGAAGTTGTGGAAGTGAAAGGGCGAGATTTCTGAGGTGCTGGAGGGGTATTTTGTCCCAGGAGTCACGAATGGCTGCTTCCAGCTTAGGCAAAGAGCTCACGTCCTTCCCTTGGAGATTCTTCTTTACGAGGTACCAGAGGATTTCTATCGGGTTGAGGTCTGGGCTATTGCCTGGCCAGTCTTTCATGATTGATACCTCGCAGTCACGAAGCCAATTGGTGACTGATTTGGCTTTATGAGCAGGTGCACCGTCCTGCTGAAACACTCGTGCTCCTGTGAGCTCAAAGGACTCAGGTAAATGATCACAAAGAAGCTCTAGATAAACGTCCTGATTCACTCTGCAGTTCCTGGGAAGCAGAACAAGCTTCACCAAACCTTTAATAGAGAAACAAGTCCATACCATGAGTGAATCAGGGTGTTTAACTGTGCTCTCCACGTAACGGGGGTCAAGTGGGTCACTACCTTTGCGCCGGTACACCCGTGCTCTGCGATTACAGGTAACACTAAACGTTGCCTCATCAGACCACAACACTGACAACCATTGCTCTTCACCCCAGTTAAGGTACATCTCTGGACAGAAATTGGTGGTACAGGATAATCTGCCACTAGAGGTCAGAGTAATCGCACACGTCTACCCCCTAACTCCTCCCCATTACCCCCACCAAAACACTGATTTGTTAGGCGGATGGATCGGAGATATGAAGCTTCGCTCACTCTCAAGCCTTGCCGCATGTAATGTTACTTTTATTTATTCTACCATTAGGTATTTTATCAAGTGCATAGATCGATCATCAGTTCCATGAGAAGCGATTATATCGAAGTTTTTGCGGATATCAATACAACGACATTAATGTATAGAGTTTGGTTTCCAAATAGTTATCCACCGTGTTCTAAGTGATAGACTAAAATCCAAGTAACAGGTAAAAGTTATTTGGCCACATAAGTCCCTCTCCTGCGTGGTCATCAGGACAGTCACATATGCACCCACCTACTCATCCACCTACCCACTCTAACCATCCAACACAACCCACCAACCTCATCCCGGCCACCCACACAGCCCACAGATCCCTGCTATCAACCCTGCTAACCCACGAATACGACACGAAGCTCACCCAATAATGCCACTCAACACTTTCACTCATTCATATCTCCACCCTACACCCATTCAGCCACCCAGTCCAACTACCCACTTAGATAAACCTGACCATGCAATCGTCTCAGCCACCCTGGCGACCAACTGTGTCCACTCACCCTGGCGACCCACTTTGTCCACACATCCCAACAACCTATCTTGCCCACCGACCAATACCACCCACCTTCCCGCTCACGAATTCGCCCCACCCCGGTCACCCAGCAATGCCATCCATCGCATCATCCCACACAACCCTCCCACCTCTCTCTGGACACTCACTACCCACCCTGCCCACCCACCTCACCCTGTCCACCCGCCTATCCATGTGCCCAACCACCCTTCTTACCCAACCCCATTCACTCCGCCACCACATTCACCCATTTGAACCAGACTTATCCATCAAACTCATCCCATCCAAACCTAACTTACCGACCCCTCCCTACCCACCCACATATCCAACCACCCACCCACTCAGGCCACCTAACGCATCCACTCACTAACCCGTTTACCCCTACAACCCACCCCAAGCCAGTCCACACACCACACCCAACAACCGTTCCCCCCCCCCTCTTCACAATTATCTCTGTCCACCCACCCTGGCGATGCCCCGAACTACCACACCCACTAACTCAACCTCATCAACTCCACCCACCGAACCAAATGACTCTCTCTCTCTCTCTCACACACACACACACACACACACACACACACACACACACACACACACACACACACACACACACACACACACACACACACACACGCACACAGAAATACGCATAAACAGACAGACAGACAGAAACAGACACACACACACACACACACACACACACACACTGGCGCATACAGAGAAAGAGAGAGAGAGAGAAAGAAAGAGAGAGAGACTCAGTAACACACACACACACACACACACACACACACACACACACACACACACACACACACACACACACTCAGAACACAAAGACTGGCGCAAACAGTGAGGGAGAGAGAGAGAGAGAGAGAGAGAGAGAGAGAGAGCGAGAGAGAAATGGAGAAATGAATTCCCCGAGCTAGGCAACTAAGACCAAATAGCCCCGATGGGGTTACAGGAGGGAGCTACCCCTCCCGGCAATGGTAGCCCGGGCAAGAGAGAGAGAGAGAGAGAGAGAGAGAGAGAGAGACTGACTCAGGAAGACGCAAACAAAACACACACACACACACACACACACACACACACACACACACACACACACACACACACACACACACTGACGTAAATGCAGAGAGAGAGAGAGAGAGAGTGACTCAGTAAGACGCAAACAAAACAAGCATAAATACAAACACACACACACACACACACACACACACACACACAGATACCTGCACACACAAACATTGTCCCCCTATTCAAGAAAGGACATAAACAGAATCCAGTCAACTATAGACCAGAATCTCTGACAAGTGTTGTATGCAAGGTACTAGAAAAACTAATGAGAAAAATTTAGGTAAATCATCTGCAATAATACAATGTGATAACAGAAAGACACTTCGGTTTTAGAAAAGGAAAATCATATGTTACAAATCTATTAAGCTAATATGATACAGTTGCAGAAACATTACGGAAAAGAGAAGGATGGGTGGAAGGTATCTATTTTGATATTAAGGAAGCATTTGACAGAGTACCGGACCAAAAACTTTTATGGAAGCTGTACCATCAATGAGGAATCCAAGGTAATCTGTTCTATTAGATGCAGGATTTTCTCAGAAAAGGGTAATGAGAGCAGTACTAAGGAGTAGTTACTCATCATGGCGGGAAGTGACTAGCAGAGTTCCACAGGGCTCAGTGATGTCACCAATTATGTTTTAGTATATATTAATGATATAGACAGGAACGTTTGAATGGGATGCTATCTAAGTATGTTTGCTGATGATGCAAAAATACATAGGAGAATTATAGAGAAACTCTTGCAGGGAGCTACAAGAAGAATTAAACAAGCTTCATGAATGGAGCAATAGATGGCAAATGGAAGTCATTGTGGACAAATGTCATGTAATGGAGTTTGGTAAAAGTGGAATAGGACCACATCGGGATTATAAGCTAGCAAGTTCAACCCTACACATAACAGAAAAGGAGAAGTACCCAGGAGTGATTAAGCTATGTAGAAAGACTAGAACAGCTGAACCTACCAATACCACAACAGAGAAGGAAAACAAGAAACATGATGATGCTATATAAATACATCTCTGGGAAAGAAAGATAGACATCAATGAGTATATAACCTATGGGGAAGAATCAGCAAGAGGACACTGGAAAAAAAAAAATGCATAAAAAGAGAGGTGAGAAAGATGTAAGGAAATTCAGTTTCCGAAATAGGGCAATTGATCAGTGGAATGCCGAATGAAATCGTGTGTGCCAAAATTATTCATAAATTTAAGGATATGTATGATAAAAATGGTTTAATACACGGGACAGTACGAGCTTGTTTCATTCCTGTAAAGATACAGTTAGGTAGGAACAATTAGGTAAGAACAGATATATGCACACACACACACACACACACACACACACACACAGGGATTCAATCGAGGCGGACGTGCGACATCGGCGCTCCGTACCAAACCAACACGGCCAGTGGCATTACCTAAATTAGTATCTTTGTATGAGTCAAGCTCTTTACCAGGTTAGACTAAATGATTTTTCATTATTAAAAGGAAAAAAAAATAAGTTTAAACAAGACGATCAAACAGGAAAGAGAACCAAGACCAAAGAATACGCTGAGTCATCTGAGGTTTGTTTAGACTACAACAACACGGAGATTGTAAGTACATACTCTGCACTTTTAGTATTGCAAAATGGATACATACTTTAGTAAAGCAAATTTGGAAAAGAAAAGGGATAAAGGTAAAAAGCAAAATGATGAAATCTATGAAGAATTGGTTGAAGTGGAGACTCACAATAGACTGGTCGAACATGTAAACAAACTAGAAATGGCTTTCAAAAATGAAATTGATGAAATAAAGAAGCAGATGCACTTGCAAAAGGAAGAAATAGAAAAACTAGGAAGGGAGGCCAATAAGAAAGACACAACCATCAGTGAACTAACAGTGGAATTGAGTACACTTAGGAAGAAAATGAGTGAAATGGCAAGTACAGTAGTCAATCACGAGAGTGTTATGGAAGAGTTCAAAAATGACACAGAGACAATTAGGCAAGTAAGCAGTCTTATTGACCAGAGCAGTGATATTGAGGAGAAGATAACTCAGGTGAATGAAGTTGTGCAAAGCTACAAAAATGATGTGGAAACCACGTATGCTGAAATGGTGAAAGTAGAGAAAGACTTAGAAACAAGGGTGGAGGAAAAAAGCATTAAAAAGGAGGTGAAAAGAATAATCCAAAACAATCCAAAGTTAGTCAGAGATTCAGTAGATATAAACAAATCTATAGTAATCACTGGTATAGAAGAGGAAGAAGTAAAAAACAGGATCACAAGAGACCAAAAGGGGATGGCAAATGTAATGAGCTTCCTGAAAGAAGTATCAGAGGAAATCTGTAGTAAAGACATAGAGGAACACAAAAGGTTAGGGAAATATGAGAAAAGCAAGACAAGGCCTCTAAGGGTGACTTTCCAGAGTGTAAACACTGTGGAAGAGATACTAAAAAATGCAAAGAATCTTATGGAAAAAGAGGAGTTTAAAAATGTATGGATAAAAAGATTCCTAACACAAGAGGAACTGGAATTACTGAAAGAGAACAGGGAGGAAGCAAAAACAAAAAATGAGGGAAGATCAGAAGAGGAGAAGAAGAAATTTTTTTACAATGTAATAGGATTGCAGGCACGAAAGTGGTACACAAACAGGATGGAATAAACAGGAGGAAGGTAGTAGAACCATGTCATGACAAGTATATAAACAAGATGATAAAGTTGATGTACTCAAATGTGGATGGAATGGTATCTAAATTACTAGAGATAAATGATTATGTCAGAGAAAATGAACCACAAATAATATGCCTAACAAACAATATTAACACCAAGGATATCCAATGACATAATAAACTTAGAGGAATACAATATATGGAGAAGAGACAGAAATTTAAAAAAAGGAGGAGGAATTAAAATATTAACTAAGAATAATCTAAGAGTCAATGAAATAAAACTAGATATACCATCACAAGTAGAACTGATTGCAGTAGAGATCAACACATCTGAAGGGAAAGTAATTGTAGCCAATTTGTACATGCCACCCAGATCAAACACATGGGAAAGAGATAAACCCTCCTGCGCACGATAAGTTTCAGTAAGTTTTCTGGCTCACGATTTTTCACTACGAAGCCGCCCGGCCTGGGAGCGCGCGCGCGGCAAATTTGAGCAAATTTGAGCGAATGAAACACATTCTTGCCTTATTTTCGCCACCCCAAAATCCATGTATTCCCATGAAACCTTCCTCAAGGTAGGCATCGATGTTTGTTCTATCTGATAAACAGGACCAAAACACAGGAAAACACCAGCAAAAAAAGTTATTAGCCCTGGAACCATGGTCGAGTAAACTGTTTTCACTTCCCAACATCGCCGTTTGAATGTTTTCCATCATACAGGAAAATGATCTTAAAAGTTTTTATAGAGACTTTCATCAGCTTTCTAACGAAGCAAATCCGGTTGAGATATGATGTATACTTTTCGAGAAAATGGCCGAAAACTGAAAGCCATTTTCGGAAAAAATTCACTGACCTCTGATAGCTAAATTTTCCCAGACACCTTATGTTTTTATTACATAGTAATATGCCCAAATTCACCAGCTTTCCCCATCTCAAATATGAACCCCATACGCCTCATAGTTCTCGAGTAAATCGAAAGAAAGTACTAGGCACTCCGTCCGTGATTGATTTTCGTGATGCGCGCACGGCGTACGCAATGTTCCCGCCTACGTAACAACGAATTCTTATCATAAATATTACATAGTTATGTATTGTAATACGTAGAATTTACTGCTCTTTATCATGGGTCAAACGTGAAATCGATACGTCCAATAGTTTTTGAGTAATTGGCCGACAAAGTGAGAGTATTACTACGAGCGTTAATCAATGGTAACAGCCGCGAAGAGACACTCATTTCCACCGCCTTTTCTCGCACAACACGTAACATAATGCTTACATTTTGGTATTGATCATACGTAGAATTTAGTGGTATAGATCATGGTTGTTACAGAAAATCGATAAGTCTAATAATTTTCGAGTAATTGGCCGACAAAGTGAGGTTAGTACTCCGAGCGCTTGTCACTGATAACAAACGCGAGGAAAAAGAAAAAAACCCTCGCCTTTTACCCCCCAAAACGCTACCAAAGACTTACATTCTGGTGTTGATTATACGTAGAATTTAGTGGTATTGATGATGGTTGTAACAGAAAATCGATGTCTAATAGTTTTCGAGTAATTGACTGACAAAGTGAGGTTATTACTCCGAGCGAATGTCACTGATAACAAACGCGAGGAAAAAAAACATTTCCCTCGCCTTTTACCCCCCAAAACGCTATCAAAGGCTTACATTCTGATATTGATTACATGTAGAATTTAGTGGTATTGATGATGGTTGTAACAGAAAATCGACGTCTAATAGTTTTCGAGTAATTGGCCGACAAAGTGAGGTTATTACTCCGAGCGAATGTCACTGATAACAAACGCGAGGGAAAAAACATTTCCCTCGCCTTTTATCCCCCAAAACGCTACCAAAGGCTTACATTTTGGTATTAATCATACGTAGAATTTAGTGGTATTGATGATGGTTGTAACAGAAAATCGATAAGTCTAATAGTTTTCGAGTAACTGGCCAACAAAATGATGTTATTACTCCGAGCGCTTGTCACACAACAACCGCTAGGAACAAAAACATTTCTCTCGCCGTTTACCCCCCAAAACGCTACCAAAGACTTACATTCTGGTATTGATCTTACGTAGAATTTAGTGGTATTGATGAAGGTTGTAACATAAAATCGATAAGTCTAATAGTTTTCGAGTAATTGGCCGACAACGTGAGGTTACTCTTCCGATCGCTACCAACTTTTACACACACTGTTTTTTCCTTGCACACCTGCCTGAAGACTATGCTACCAACTTTTTTCCCTCTATCTGTACAGACTGTTACATCTTCCATGGATGTTTTCCAATTGTTATAACCTACTACACATAAACATAACTCTTCTATAGTTACTGCTGTGTAGATTTACTTTCTTTCATATGTGTAATCTGTAGGAGAAAATGGTTATTTGTCTGAAAGTTGGAGAGGTAATGGTAATAGATTATTATATATATCAACAAAATTTGCAGAACTCACTTCCTCCAGGGGTGTTGATCCAGTTAGACCAGGGATTTGAAGATGAGGAGTTATGTAGTGTGTGTGTGAGTCAGCTTCTCCCTGAGAGTATGAGGCAACGCTATTTTTAGCACACACCACACTCGTTCATGGAAACTCGCAGCTTGTTTGACGTATATTTCATACAATTCCATACGCATTTACACTATCAGAATCACAATAATTCCAGCCCCAAAACACCGGTAATTCTCCCCTCTCCACTTCAGGTTTGCCCCTTCACAACACTCTGTTTCATGCCGTACGTAACGCTTGCTGGCTCCATAATTTCACCAAGCCATCCACAGTATGTTTCACACAATATATATTTAGGCCTTGGCTTCATTTATTGACGTACTTCAACTCACGCCATACGGCCTATGGGGGGGCGGAGTGGCAAAACCCCGCTACACTGACCATGCGTCTGTCTCCAAGGGCCAATGATTCCTAACCGCCATTATTCCTTTTCAACACATATATGTATGTTCCATCGACAATATCACGTCACTATATGTTCACTTACAATGTATTATCACACTGAGTCAATAGGGGCCTTTGCTTCGGGCAAGAGGGGGAAAATAATGGAGGATTTTAAAGGGAACCGCGAGCTGTCACACACATCGCCTGGCTGCTTGACAATGACTGAGGTTGGAGGGCGCGGGTTGAGGTAGATGAAGCGACACAGCGTTGCCAATGACTTACTTTGAGAGAGCTTTGGCGACCCTATGACGCGCCCAAAAATCACGCAAATCGGCCAATAAGTTTTTTTCTGTCAAATATTTTGGTGCTTAAACCACTCGATTCGAGTGACTGTGCCATATCGTAAAGGAGGCGACGTCACTCGAATCGAGTGAGTGTGTCTGAGAGGGTAAATATGAGGACCTGGCAGAGAGTACAATTCAGAGTTTAAGATCATTACTACATAAAATGGAAGAGAAATCAGAAAGAATTATACTAACTGGGGATTTCAATACAAATATAAATTGGAATACTCCAGATATAATTAGCCAAGAAAGCTGTTGGGACCAAAAGCTCCTGGATCTTGTACAAGAGTTCTTCCTAACGCAACATGTGAGGGAAACCACCAGAAAAAGAAGACTTGATGTACCTTCAGTGCTAGATCTAATATTTACTAGGCAAGAAAATGACATTGACAGTTTAATATATCACCCTCCACTCGGCAAAAACGATCATGCAGTACTAAATTATAACTTCAGGATAGCATATGACATAGTAAACAGCAATGACAGTTACAAAAAGAGCCTAAACTATAAAAAGGGAAATTATCAAGACCTAAAGAATCATTTCTTCGAAGTTGATTGGAAAAATGAGCTTCGAGGACAAGATTTAAATGCCGTATATAAAAAATTCTGTGAATTTTATGAAATAGGAGTACAGAAGTACAGCCCACAGCACAAAGAAGCAGATAAGAAAATACAGAAATGGTTCAATACAGAATGTAAAAAATCAAAAGAAAGAAGAGATTTGTTGTGGAATAGATACAGAAAACATAATAGTGAAAGGGCGTATAATAATTACAAACAGGCAAGAAACGATTATACAAGAATAAGGAGGGAAGCCCAAAAACAGTTTGAGGAGGATATAATAAATAAAAGTAGTCATCAACCAAAGCTGTTTTACAGCTAAATCAGAATCAAAACCAAAGTAAAAGATATAATACACTCAATTATGGACAAGGGAATCACTTATACACAAGAGAAAGATATTTGTGAAGCACTAAATAAGAATTTCTAATTAGTTTTTACAGAAGAAAAAAATTTTGAGAGGGACTATGTGGAACATGCATGTCCACACATACTACCAGATATACAAATAGCAGAAAAAGTAATACAAGAGGAGTTAAGTAGATTAGACAGAGGAAATGCAAGTGGTCCTGATGAAATTTCATGTTGGGTACTACGAGAATGTGCAAAGGAGTTAAGTAAACCATTATCTTTAATTTTCAAGAAATCCTTGAGTCAAGGTAATCTACCTGATATTTGGAAAAAAGTAAATATTGTCCCCTTATTCAAGAAAGGAAATAGACAAAATCCACTCAGCTACCGACCAGTATCACTGACCAGTGCTGTAAGCAAGGTATTAGAAAAGCTTATAAGAAAAGCTTGGGTAAATCATCTAGAAGAACACAGTATGATAACAGAAAGACAGTTTGGTTTCAGAAAAGGAAAATCATGTGTTATTAATCTGTTGAGCTACTATGACAGAGTAACAAACACAATACAGGAAAGGGAAGGATGGGTGGACAGTATCTATTTAGATTTCAAGAAAGCATTTGACACAGTACCACACCAAAGACTTTTATGGAAACTGTATCATCAAGGAGGAATTCGAGGCAAATTGTTTTGTTGGATGCAAGACTTTCTCATAAAAAGAGAAATGAGAACAGTACTAAGAGGAAAATACTCATCATGGAAAGAAGTGACTAGTGGAGTACCACAGGGTTCAGTGCTGGCACCAATCATGTTTTTAGTGTATATAAATTATATAAACAGTAACACTGGAAATGAGAGCAATCTCAATATGTTTGCAGATGATGCAAAAATACAAAGGAGAATTACTAACACAGACTTTTGTAAAGAGCTACAAGAAGAATTAAATAAACTTCATGAATGGAGTAGTACATGGCAAATGGAATTCAATGTGGACAAGTGTCATGTAATCAAGTTTGGTAAAAGTGAAAAAAGACCTGATTGGGATTATAAATTAGGAAATAAAACCCTACACACATCAGAAAGAGAGAAAGACCTAGGTGTGATTATCAATAACAGACTATCTCCGGCTGACCACATCAGCGAGAAGGTACGGAACATGTACACACTGCTTGCAAATATGAGAATAGCATTCACATACATAAATGAAGACATGCTAAGAAGGATAATAACATAATTCATTAGACCAACCCTGGAATATGCATCAGTAGTCTGGAGTCCTCATCTCAAAAAGCACATAGACAAAATTGAAAAAGTTCAAAGGGCCGCTACAAGATGGATACGAAGCTTAAGGGACCTAAGCTACGAAGAAAGACTAATTAAACTGAATCTACCACCACTACAGGAGAGAAGGAAAAGAGGTGACATGATAATGCTATATAAGTGCATATCAGGAAAGGAGAAAATAGACATAAATGATTACTTAACATATGGAGAAGCATCAGCAAGAGGACACTGCAAAAAACTGCATAAGAAGAGAGGTGATAAAGACATAAGGAAATTCAGTTTCCCAAACAGAGCAATAGATCAATGGAATGCACTACCGAATGAAATAGTGTGTGCCAAAAGAATTCACAAATTTAAGGATATGTATGATAAATATGGTTTAAGACACGGGACAGTACGAGCTTGACTCATTCCTGTAAAGATACAATTAGGTAAGAACACACACACACAGGGAATCGTCGGAGGTAGACGTCCATTACCGGCGCTCCATACCAGACCAATACGGCCAGAGGCATTACCTAAATTAGTATCTTTGAATGAGTCAAGCTCTGTACCAGGTTAGACTAAATGATTTTTGATTATTAAAAGGAAAAGAAATAATAAGTTCAAATAAGACTGGTTCAAACAGAACATGGAACCACGATGCGTTGAGTCAGCTGGGTTTGTTTATACTACAGCAAGACGGGGAAAGTGTACATACTCTGTAAGTACATACTCTGTTCATTTAGTATTACAAAATGGATACATACTTCAGTAAAACAAATTTGGAAAAGAAAAGGGATAAAGGTAAAAAGCAAAATGATGATTTCTACGAAGAACTGGTTGAAGAGGAGACCCACAATAGACTGGTCGAACGTGTACACAAACTAGGAATGGCTTTCAAAAAGGAAAGTGATGAAATAAAGAACCAAATGCACTTGCAAAATGAAGAGATAGAAAAACTAGGAAGGGAGGCCAATAAGAAAGACACAACCATCAGTGAACTAACAGTGGAATTGAGTACGCTTAGGAAGAAAGTGAGTGAAATGGCAAGTAGAGTAGTCAATCACGAGAGTGTTATGGAAGAGTTAAAAAATGACACAGAGACAATTAGACAAGCAAGCAGTCTTATGGACCAGAGCAGTGATATTGAGGAGAAGATAACAGGTGAATGAAGCTGTGCAAAGCTACAAAAATGATGTAGAAACCACGTATGCTGAAATGGTGAAAGTAGAGAAAGACTTAGAAACAAGGGTGGAGGAAAAAAGCATTAAAAAGGAATTGAAAAGAATAATCCAAAACAATCCAAAGTTAGTCAGAGTTTCAGTAGAAATAAATAAATCACTACTAATCACTGGTATAGAAGAGGAAGAAGTTAAAAACAAGATCACTAGAGACAAAAAGGAGATGGCAAATATAATGAGCTTACTGAAAGAAGCATCAGAGGAAGTCTGTAGTAAAGACAGAGGAACACAAAAGGTTAGGGAAATACGAGAAAAGCAAGACAAGGCCTCTAAAGGTGACTTTCCAGAGTGTAAACACTGTGGAAGAGATACTAAAAAATGCAAAGAATCTTATGGAAAAAGAGGAGTTAAAAAATGTATGGATAAAAAGATGCCTAACACAAGAGGAACTGGAATTACTGAAAGAGAACAGGGAGGAAGCAAAAACAAAAAATGAGGGAAGATCAGAAGAGGAGAAGAAGAAATTTTGTTTTACAAAGTAATAGGATTGCAGGTACGAAAGTGGAACACAAACAGAATGGAAGAAAACGGAGGAAGGTAGTAGAACCTTGTCATGACAAGTATATAAACAAGATGATAAAGTTGATGTACTCAAATGTGGATGGAATGGTATCTAAATTACTAGAGATGAATGATTAAGTCAGAGAAAATGAACCAAAAATAATATGCCTAACAGACAAAATTAACACCAAGGATATCCAATGACATACTAAACTTAGAGGAATACAATATATGGAGAAGAGACAGAAATTTAAAAAAAAGGAGGAGGAATTATAATATTAACTAAGAAAAATCTAAAAGTCAAAGAAATAAACCTAGATATACCATCACAAGTAGAACTGATTGCAGTAGAGATCGACACATCTGAAGGTAAAGTAATTGTAGCCAATTTGTACATGCCACCCAGATCAAACACATGGGAAAGAGACGAATATGAGGACCTGGCAGAGAGTACAATTCAGAGTATAAGATCATTGTTACATATAATGGAAGAGAAATCGGAAAGAATTATACTAACTGGGGACTTCAATACAAATATAAATTGGAATACTCTAGATATAAATAGCCAAGAAAGCTGTTGGGACCAAAAGCTCCTGGATCTCGTACAAGAGTTTTTCTTAAATGCAACATGTGAGGGAAACCACCAGAAAAAGAGGACTTGATGTACCTTCAATGCTAGATCTAATATTTACTAGGCAAGAAAATGACATTGACAGTTTAATATATCACCCTCCACTCGGCAAAAGCGATCATGCAGTACTAAATTATAACTTCAGGATAGCATATGACATAGTAAACAGCAATGACAGTTACAAAAAGAGTCTAAACTATAAAAAAGGAAATTATCAAGACCTAAAGAAGTATTTCTTAGAAGTTGATTGGGAAAATGAGCTTAGAGGACAAGATTTAAATGCTGTATATAAAAAAAAATTGTGAATTTTATGAAATAGGAGTCCAGAAGTACATCCCACAGCACAAAGAAGCAGATAAGAAAATACAGAAATGGTTCAATACAGAATGTAAAAAATCAAAAGAAAGAAGAGATTTGTTGTGGAATAGATACAGAAGACACAATAGTGAAAGGGCGTATAATAATTACAAACAGGCAAGAAACGACTATACAAGAATAAGGAGGGAAGCCCAAAAACAGTTTGAGGAGGATATAATAAATAAAAGTAGTGATCAACCAAAGTTGTTTTACAGCTATATCAGAAGCAAAACCAAAGTAAAAGATATAATACAATCCATTACGGACGAGGGAATCACTTATACACAAGAGAAAGATATTTGTGAAGCACTAAATAAGAATTTCCAATTAGTTTTTACAGAAGAAAAAAATTTTGAGAGGGACTATGTGGAACACGCATGTCCACACATACTACCAGATATACAAATAGCAGAAAAAGTAATACAGGAGGAGTTAAGTAGATTATACAGAGGAAAAGCAAGTGGACCTGATGAAATTTCACGTTGGGTACTACGAGAATGTGCAAAGGAGTTAAGTAAACCATTATTTTTAATTTTCAAGAAATCCTTGAGTCAAGGGAAACTACCTGATATTTGGAAAAAAAACAAATATAGTCCCATTATTCAAGAAAGGAAATAGATAAAATCCTCTCAACTACCGACCATTATCACTGACCAGTGTTGTAAGCAAGGTATTAGAAAAACTTATAAGAAAAGCTTGGGTAAATCATCTAGAAGAACACAGTATGATAACAGAAAGACAGTTTGGTTTCAGAAAAGGAATATCATGTGTTACCAATCTGTTGAGCTACTATGACAGAGTAATAAACACAATACAGGAAAGGGAAGGATGGGTGGACAGTATCTATTTAGATTTCAAGAAAGCTTTTGACACAGTACCACACCAAAGACTTTTATGGAAACTGTACCATCAAGGAGGAATTCGAGGCAAGCTGTTTTGTTGGATGGAAGACTTTCTCATAAAAAGAGAAATGAGGACAGTACTAAGAGGAAACTACTCATCATGGAAAGAAGTGACTAGTGGAGTACCACAGGGTTTGGTGCTGGCACCAATCATGTTTTTAGTGTACATAAATGATATAAACAGTAACACTGGAAATGAGAGCTATCTGAATATGTTTGCAGATGATGCAAAAATACAAAGGAGAATTACTAGCACAGACTCTTGTAGGGAGCTACAAGAAGAATTAAATAAACTTCATGAATGGAGTAGTACATGGCAAATGGAATTCAATGTGGACAAGTGTCATGTAATAAAGTTTGGTAAAAGTGGAAAAAGACCTGATTGGGATTATAAGTTAGGAAATAAAACCCTATACACATCAGAAAGAGAGAACGACCTAGGTGTGATTATCAATAACAGATTATCTCCGGCTGACCACATCAGCGAGAAGGTACGGAACATGTATACACTGCTTGCAAATGAGAATAGCATTCACATACATAAATGAAGACATGCTAAGAAGGATAATAACATCATTCCTTAGACCAACCCTGGAATATGCATCAGTAGTCTGGAGTCCTATCTCAAAAAGCATATAGACAAGATTGAAAAAGTTCAAAGGGCCGCTACAAGATGGATACCAAGCTTAAGGGACCTAAGCTACGAAGAAAGACTAAATAAACTCAATCTACCAACACTACAGGAGAGAAGGAAAAGAGGTGACATGATAATGCTATATAAGTGCGTACAAGGAAAGGTGAAAATAGACATAAATGATTACTTAACATATGGAGAAGCATCAGCAAGAGGACACTGCAAAAAAAACTGAATAAGAAGAGAGGTGATAAAGACGTAAGGAAATTCAGTTTCCCAGACAGAGCAATTGATCAATGGAATGCACTGCCGAATGAAATAGTGTGTGCCAAAACAATTCACAAATTTAAGGATATGTACGATAAATATGGTTTAAGACACGGGACAGTACGAGCTTGACTCATTCCTGTAAAGATACAATTAGGTATGAACAATTAGGTAAGAACACACACACACACACACACACACAGATGCGGAAGAGTGGGAAAGGAGGGAGGGAGGATCTGGGGACGGTGAAGGGGATGGACGAGATGTGGAAGTGTTTAGTATTGTTTTAGTAACAGCTTGCACAGTGCACTGACTCGTATCTCCGACTTATACCTTATAATTCAGCTATACTATGGATGTATTTCCATTAGGATTCCATGGTATGCCATCCAATTGGCAATACTTTTAATGAGTAAATACTTTGGTAAAATATTAAATATCATAGCTATGCAAGTTTCAGTTCATTCTGTTCAATAATTATACAGTCAACCATCAAACAGTAAATCGTAAGACGTGGGGACAGTCTTCCTCGAGGATAAACAACCACTGAGGATGATTAGTGAGTGAAAGTGTTGTGAACCACTCTCTCCCTGTGTGTGTGTGTGTGTGTGTGTGTGTGTGTGTGTGCGCGTGCGTGAGAGTCAGTTGGTTGAGTGGGTGGAGTTGGTGGGTGAGGTAGTTCGGTGCATCGCCAGGGTGGGTGGACAGAGATAATGGTGGAGAGGGGGGGGGACGGTTGTTGGGTGTGGTTTGTGGAGTGGCTTTGAGTGGGTTGTAGAGGTAAATGGGTTAGTGAGTGTATGCGTTTGGTGGCCTGAGTGGGTGAGTGGTTGGATATGTGGGTGGTCAGGGAGGGGTCGGTAAGTTAGGTTTGGATGGGATGAGTTTGATAGATAAGTCGGGTACAAATGAGTGAATTTTTTTTTTTTTTTTATGTGACTGACTCTGGGCATTGGCTTCACAGCATGCTTTCAAGGCCCAGAATGGGGTGGCGGAGTGAATGGGGTTGGGTAAGAAGGGTGGATGGGCATGTGGATGGGCAGGTGGGCAGGGTGAGGTGGGTGGGCAGGGTGGGTGGTGAGTGTTCAGGGAGAAATGGGAGGGTTGTGTGGGTGGATGCGATGGATGGCATTGCTGAGTGAACAGGGTGGGGCGAATTCGTGAGCGGGTTGGTGGTAGGGGTCGGTGGGCAAGATAGGTTGTTGGGATGTGTGGACAAAGTGGGTCACCAGGGTGAGTGGGCACCGTTGGTCGCCAGGTTGGCTGAGACGATTACGTGGTCGGGATTATCTAATTGGGTACAGTAGTTGGATTGGGTGGCTGGATGGGTTCAGAGTGGAGAAGTGAATGAGTGAAAGTGTTGAGTGGCACTGCTGGGTGAGCTTCGTGTATGGTATTCGTGGGTTAGCAGGGTGGATACCAGAGATCAGTGGGCTTGGTGGGTGGCCGGGATGAGGTTGGTGGGTTGTGTTGGATGGGTAGGGTGGGTAGGTGGATGAGTAGGTGGGAGCATATGTGGCTGTCCTGATGACAATGCAGGAGAGGGACTTACGTGGCCAAATAACTTTTAACTGTTACTTCGATTCTAGTCTATCACTTAGAACACGTTGGATAACTATTTTTTTTTTTACGTGTCCGACTCTGGGCAAAGGCTTCAGGGCCTATTTCTCGGGGGCAGTGACCTATCCCAAGGCCCAGTAGTCCTCCTACACCTCCACATGTCATCATTTCGGCGCTAACATCCACCATCCATATTGATTACATGCTAGGGCTGTCTCATACAGGATTGGTGTATTGGTATTAGCGGGGGTATTTTTACGACATGTCGGCGGTCATCTTGTAGATCAGGAAAGTCTGCTTTCAGGAAATTCAAATCCTTAAACTGTTCCCTGCCCCAGCTGGGATTCGATCCTAGGTCCATTAGGACCGCAGGCCGCTCTCTACCGATTCAACCAAACTCTATACATTAAGGTCATGGTATTGAAATCTCCTAAAACTTCGATGTAATCACTTCTCATGGAACTCAAGCTGGATCTATGCACTTGATAAAGCACCTAATAGTAGAATAAATAAAAGTAACATTACATGCGGTAAGACGTGAGAGTGAGCGAAGCTTCGTATCTCCAATCCATCCGCCTAACAAATCAGTGTTTTGGTGGGGGTAAGGAGGGGAGTTAGGGGGGGTAGACATGTGCGATTAACCTGACCTCTAGTGGCAGATTACCCTGTACCAAGAATTTCTGTTCTGAGTTGTACTTGTTAGCAAAGGCAAGCCTACGAAGTCGCTAGTATCATGTAAGAAGAGGCTTTCTCACTGGCCTGTGACTTGTGTAACCAAGTTCATGGACTCTTTGAAACACCATGTGCACAGAAACTTCACCAAACACTTCTGGGTAACTCTCCTTTATTTTCCTTGCACTCACACGAGGATTAGACACCACTGCACATATTAAAAAACATTAACAGAGCTTGGGAAAGTTTTCCTGGGCCTACAAGAGCGCGGTTTCTTTGTGGGAACGTCACCACCGTTTTCCACTCGAAAACGGGCACACCACCTACACACTGTCGATCGAGCCACACCAACCAATTCACTAATTTCCTTCGTGGGGTGGCCTGCCTCCTTTAGAGCAATGATCTGGGATATGATTTCACTCAAAAGTTCATGGATAGGGGCCACAACAAAGTGGTGAAAGCCGAAACACTGCGGGACACTAGATAAAAATCGGTGCAATAAGAGAGGGAGATGTGGAACAGTTCCTCTCTCTCATGAAGCACGTAGGCAACTGAGGCGGGAGCCAACCAGAGCGCAGTAAGGCCTCAAGCACCCGTGACGTCATGCTAGCGCCCCAAACATCTGGCTCAATTTTTAGTACCAAAAACAGGTGATTCTTTTTTCGTCAAAAGTATTGCGTGCCCTGCCATAGGCGCTCGATACTTCTGACGAGCGAATATATATATATATATATATATATATATATATATATTTAACCCATTGGAGCCCAGTGTCTGGAATATTGGACAGAACTGGGATTCTTGAAGTCTTTATAAAGTATGGAACCCCCAGGTAGGGACCTATGAGCTTTACGAATATGAGCCGATAGGCGGAGGGCGGTACGGTTAGTTCCCACCCAGTGACATGCCTCGCCCATCACCCCTGGAATCCAATGGGATTATATATATATATATATATATATCAGACGCCTCAATCCCGTTCAGGGTGGTCAAAAACAAATCACCTCCACGTTGCCCTGTCCCCCGCCATTTCACTGCCCCGCTCCCAACTCACGCCCCCCTCTCTCATATATCTCTCCATCCCATCCCTCCATCCCTTTCCCCCTCCACCTCACTCACATACACTCTCTTCATCAGTCTTTCACCCTCCATCCTCTCCACATGGCCAAACCACCTCAGTGTATTCCTCCTAACGCATCATATCACATCCACAACACAATGCTCATTTATATCCTCATTTGTCAGCCTGTCTCTCCATGCGACTCCAAAGGCTTCTCTTTTATAACTCATTTCCACTGCTCTCACTCTTGACTTGTGTCCTTCCAGCAACGTCCAAGCTTCACTTCCATACGTTAGAGTTGGTATCACATTACTGTCATGTAGTAACTTTTTCACTTCCATGCTCACTTCCCTGCTTCTTATCACTGCTTTCAAGGAGCCAGGAACCTTTCTTCCCTGCTGTACCCTTTCAAGCACTTCACCCTCCAAACCTCCATCCTTACTCATCACACTACCCAAGTACTTAAACGTACTCACATTTTCCAATTCCTTACCATCCAACCTCACTGTACATTCACTGACTTCACCTCTCTCAAAGACCATCACTTTACTCTTCCCTACATTCACCTTTAGATTCCGTTTCTTACACACTCTCCCAGACTCATCCACCAAGCCTTGCAGCTCTCCTTCGTCTTCACTCAACAACACAGTATCATCTGCAAACAACAGTACAGGGAGTTGCCAAACACTACCCTCTCTCACCAGGGCTACTCCAACATCCACTACCCTACCTTGTACCTCTTTTATTACCCCATCCATGTACAGATTGAACAGCCATGGAGACATGACACATTCCTGTTACAACCCAACCTTCAAAGCGAATAATTCACTCAGTTCACCATCCACACGCACTGCAGCCTTAGCACCATCATACATACTCTTCACAGCATTCAACAACTTCCCATCTACTCCATATATTCTTAATACTTTCCACAATCCTTGTCTCTCCACCATGTCATATGCTTTCTCCAAATCCATGAAAGCCCCATACAACTTCATTCCCTTCTCTAGAAACTTTTCCACTAAAGATCTAAGAATGAATATCTGATTTACACAACCTCTTTCCTTCCTAAAGCCTCCCTGTTCTTCTCGAACTAATTCCCCTGTTCATTCTCTAACTCTGTCAATAAGTATCCTACCATACAATTTTCCTATTATACTAAGAAGACAGATGCCTCTATAATTACCACACACTTCTTTTTCCCCCTTTACTTTGTACAAGGGAATAATTATACATAACTTCCAATCCTCCGGGACTCTACCTTCCTCCCAGGCCAATCTGCACATTTTCCACATCCATTCTACTACTATCTCTCCCCCATACTTCAGCATTTCACCACACACTCCATCAATTCCTGGGGCTTTCCCCAATTTAACTTTCTTCATTGCTTCCCCAACTTCTGTCCTACTAATTTCTTCCTGTCTTCCCACCTCCCTCCTCCTCCCAGCCATTCCCCAGCCACTTATACTAACATTACTTCCATCCTCTCTGTTCAACAATTCCTTAAAGTGTTCTCTCCATCTGCTCATTTTTTCTCCCTTCTCCACAAGTAATCTACCATTTTTATCTTTCACTCCCCTGCTAACTTGATTTCCACCTTGTCTTACTCTTTTCACCTCTTTCCAGAACATTTTTTTACAGTCCCTCCACTTTACACTCAAGGTTCTTCCAAATTCCTCATCCATTTTCTTCTTACTCTCTCTCTTACTAATCTTTTCACCTCTTTCTTTCTTTCTACATATAACTCTCTCTCCCGCCTCTAAACTTCTTCCACACCCCTATTTCTCATCCATTCATTGTATGCTTTCTTCAGCACTGTCTCACCTCTTCATTCCACCACACTGTTCCTTGCACACCCCTCTGTCTTCTCTTCATCTCACAAACCACGCCACATGCTGCACATATTTCTTCTGTAAATATCCTGCACACACCTTCCACGTCCCCCATCTGCTCCAATTCATATTTGCCCAAACGTTCCTCCACTTCTCTTTTATATCTCATCCTCTTGTAACCTTTCCACTCTCCTTACAAATACTCCTTCCCGTCCTTCCTTTCTTCCATTTCTCCATCCTAATTGGACCTTGATTCTGGGCACCACCAAGTTGTGGTCAGAAAGTTCACTCCCCCAACCTCTATAAGCTCTTGCATCCATTACACATTTTCGCATCCTTTCATCCACACACACATAATCAATCATTGCTTTCCTTTCATTCAGTTCACCACCCACCCTTCTAATCACTCACCATGAATACCTGTGGATCATTTTGTGCCTGAAGAGGGTATTGGCTATCACCAACCTCTTCCCAGCACAAATGTCCACTAACGCACTACCATTCTCATCTATCTCAGCAGACACACCCCACTCACCAACTATTCCATCCACCTTCACATTCCCTACTTTACCATTCATATCACTGATCAAAAACACTCTCATTCCTTCCAAACTTTTCCATGCATACTTCCACATTTGTCCAGGACTCTTTTCTCACTCTGCTTGCACGATGTTGCATTGGCGCATACACACACACAATCGCCCACATTTGTATTCCAACTTTGTATCTTACCCACACAATCCTTGACTCAACTGATCCATACTCTCTTATGCTCTTCTTCCATCTTTTACTCACAACTATACATACTCCTTCTTTTGCCCTCTCATTCTCACCTACTCCTGCACATATACCCCATCCATACTCCCATTCTCTCACACTCTCACCTCTCCGTTTCGTTTCAGTTATTCCGCATACACCAACTTTCGCACCCTCAAGCACCTGGACAATCTCTCCCTGTTTCACCTCATCATTCGCTCCCCTTACATTCCAAGTTCCGATTACCATGTCCTTTGTCCAGTGTGAGTGTTTATATATATATATATATATATATATATATACAGTATATATATATATATATATATATATATATATATATATATATACAGTATATATATATTCAGAATAAAGAGTCGTAGCTGATGGACGAAGTAAATTCCAATATAAAACAAATGAAAGAAAACTTCATGAAAACAGCAAATGAAGCAGCTCTAGAAATAGGAGGTGGAACCCACCCAAAAAAAGAAAAAAAAAACAGTATGCTCTCAAAAAGCACAACGGAACTTATAACGAGAAATTGTGGCATACTTGTAAGGACAGGGAAAGATCACACTGAAGTTCCTGAACTAAGGAAAACTATCAACAAGAAGAAAAATTAAGAAATTTTAAAGTTAACATGAAGAGAAATGAGGTAACTGTAAGAAATGGAGGAAGCCTGAGAGCAACAAGGGTGAGTTTCATGATGGAAGAAACCAAATGTTTTCCCCGAGAGACTCCTATGAAGAAGTAGTAAACATCAGAAGTGAAATAGTGAATATAACAGAACTTTATATAAAGCGTTACAATAGTAGTACCCTGGTTGAATAGTCAGCTGAGAATCGAGAAATAGCGGACACAGTCATCCCCAGCATTACAAATGATGAAGTACAAAACGCAATGAGAGGAATGAAGAAGGGTAACGCAGGAAGTGATGACAATATCACTGCTGATTTTCATAACGACGCAGCTGATTTACATTAAATTAACAACGCTATACGTATACGAAATAATTAGAAATCAAAGATGTACCCTGTTTTAGGAAAATGTGTCTGTTATTCATCTTCACAAAGAAGGTGACATCAGAGACAAGAACTACCGACCAGTTATTCTTTTACCTGTTGTGCACACACTTTTCACAAAAATTTTTACAAATCGAAATAATCCTTCCAAAGAAACAGATAATTAGGTAGTCGACAACAGACCATATTCAGAATTGCATCGTCCACCAACAATAGCTTTCGTTCAGTGTGAAAAGACTTCCCTCCAGCCTCAGAGTTGGATTATGGGATGGACAGACACTGTTGCTCACGAGTGTACACCTGAGAGGCAATGGAGTATTTTCGCGGTTTCCTGAGGTGTCCAGTGATCGGGCAAGGAAAAACATGAGCTGACATGAACTGCGACTTTTCTGTGGCTGGAAGTGAGTCCATTGCAGGTGGTCGGGGCTCAGATTTCAGTGCGTGATGAAAGAACGGGAGATGTCAAGTTATCCCTTTAATATTTATGGTCATTATTAGGCTATTCTTCCGCTAATGTCCTCGCTTCAACATTATTATTCCTTATTTCCTATATTTAACTTTAATTTCTCCCCACTTTTATTCCTTCTCTAAGTGTCCGCTTTTAAACTTATTTATTTCAAATGTTCTCTCTTTTTTTTTTTTCTTTTTACCAAACTCTTCGTCGTTCCAAAAAATTGTGTGTCCTTTTCTCCTTACTCAGATCCTTTGCATTAGTGTCCTTTTATATATTCTCACCTTTTAACATGTCAGCCCTGTTTGGTGAAATTATCCCTCCTGTTCTCAGTCTTAAGAATTATTTTAGTCTTTTTTTTTTTTCGTGTTTATTCCATATATCTTCTCCACATCACTTCACTTTTATTTTTCCCATTATTATATCATTTATAACAATATATGTCTGTCTTTTTATTATGTTTGATTTTTTCCCCACTTATTCCCTTATAGTATCCTCTCTTTTTAAACCTGGTCTTTCTCATTCCAGTTTTCATTTTCTCAGAATGTCGTTTTAAAAAACACTATTCCTTAATACTCTTTATTCCGCCTCCTATTTAATACTTATGGCTTGCTTTTCTTTCCTACCCACTGGGTGGTAACTAGAGAGCCAACAAATGGGAACTTGGTGGGCTACTGGGTTAAGGTGATCCAGCCGGATTTGGCACATCAGCAACTGAACTCAAATGGCTGATATTTTTGTCACATGATGCTAACCAGGGGAAATAGACTTGGAAGTCTTCTTCACAAATACCTGGTGTGAGTAATAGAACCTTGACACCACTCTCCTGATGACCGAATACATGATGAAGCAATACAGATTTTATTCCCATTTCGTTCCGTTTATACTCTCCCTCCTGCGTTCAAAGCACTTCCCAGAACGATCCAGATCCCTTCCTTAATTAATTTCTCTCTCTCTTTCCTCTCCTCCCCTGTTTCGCGTTCCTTCAAATTTCTCGTTTTTCCTTCCTCCTGCTACTCCTCTCTCTCTCTCTCTCTCTCTCTCTCTCTCTCTCTCTCTCTCCTGTCCAGGCCAATGAAACTAATTACTAACAATACGATATGAAGATATACAGAATTACATACTTTTTATGTAGTGGTTATTGTAACCAGCACAATAGCGAAATTTGCATTACACCAAGAATATTAGAGGATGTCCTTAATCCGACAACTGCGGCATTAGGTCTCCTGATCTATCCCCACGTGTGAAAAAAAAAAAAAAAAAAAAAACTTCTTTTCTATAAAATAATTTTTGCTTACATGAAATGAAAGAGTACATGGAAAAGTACAGGAAAAACATATATAAGTTCATTATTTACTATAGTTCAGCCATGGTGAAGTACTGAGGACATTCCTAGTCTACCCCCCCATGTGCAAAAAAAGGGAAATCATTCATCCTCATATAAAAAGGAAAGTGCATGGAAAAGTATAGGAAAAAAATTTGAGTTCATTATTTACTCTTGTTCAGCCGTGGAGAGGTAATGAGGACATATAGGAGAAATATGTAGTGTGCACTTTTCAAAAAAAAAAAGAAAAAAAGAAAAAAGAAACTTGCTCATATGATGTACATCGCAACTACAAGTTTCCCATCATATGATGAACGTCGCAGCTATTGGATTAAAAAAATGTTATCACAGTTCCTGACTGGTCTTATCTTTCCTATTCGTGAACAAGTCAACAGTTGTGAGTGTGTTACATTTTTTTTTTTTTTTTTTTTTATGTGACCGACTCTGGGCATAGGCTTCACAGCCTGCTTTCAAGGCCCAGTAGTCCTCCTACGTACCGCACACCTCTACATGTCACCACTTCGGCGCTAACACCCACCGTCCATATTGAATACATGCTAGGGCTGTCTCATACAGGACTGGTGTATTGGTATTAGCGGGGGTATTTTTACGAATTTGTCCACAATAGCATAAAAAAAAAGAAAAATAAAACTGGTGGCTAGGGTAGCATCTGAGCTTTATTACACTGACTCTGATGGGGATTGCTGGTGTTAGAGGAAATAATATTTCTGTTTCAGTGTCATTACTTCGTTAAGTATCATAAAACACTGCATTCATGTGTGTCTAAGGTAACACTGTGTCATTAGTGGTAGGTCGAGTTTCGCAGTCTCTTCTTAGTTTTAAAGAATGGGAATTAGTTTTCTGCCATTTAAACCAATGTGTCCCTTCAGTGTAATCTTTACACAGAGCAATCTGGAATGTCAGGAATACTGGGTGAAATCAAGTTAGGGTTGGATAAGACTTTAATATAGAGATATAATGATGCCATTACTTTTGAAGTAGAACATTCTGATAATGTATCTCAGCAATGTGTTTACTGCCTTGGCTGCTTCACTGCACTGTTAGGAACACTAAAGACCAAGTAAAATTGTCACTTGCAGGTCTTTGATGCATGCAGTCTCTTTGTTCTGATGCCCCATCAATTCGTACCTGTATTTCTTAATGAGTTCCCTATACAGAGAGAGAGAGAGAGAGAGAGAGAGAGAGAGAGAGAGAGTTGAGGAGGGTAAACCAACAATCGTATTTATTATGAAGATTCAGTATTCTGAGGTCGAGAGCTAGACTGTTTTCCAATATGGTCTAGGTCAGTGGTTCTTAACCTTTTTTGAGTCACGGACCCCTACGAGAATCTGGTGAAAGCTATGAACCCTTTCCCTACAAAAATGCACATAATCACTTAAACACAGTATTTTGCATGCAATGAATATAATGTATTTTACTGAAAACTACCTCACGCAGTGTATGACATACACAAAGTATAAGACAATCTTTTCAAAGAATTATGTTTCTCCCTCTTTTTCATGCAAAAACTAATGGCCACTCGATGAAAAGATGAAATACATCCAACTTGTGCAAATTAAACAAAAGTTTAATTCTGACCAAAAGTTCATTTCAATGATAGGTTTGTTGTTGTTTGGCTTGAATGAGATGATAAAATTGGGGAGTGGTCTTTGACAAGGCAACACGCATGCCACCGTTGACATCAAGTTAATTCGACTTTTCGTTTTGATAGAAACATGCTCTGAAATCCCTGACTTACAAAGGTATGTAGTAGCAAACGGAATCAGAGCACCCATAGCTCTCTTTGTCAGACGAGGGAAAGCTTGTGTCAACGAACACCAGAATTCTTCAAGATTTTTTTTTTTTTTTTGGTAGCTAATGATGCCAGACGGCATCACGCAATATCGTTAAATTGTTCTCAATTATTCAGACCTTCATGGACCTCCTGAAGCCCATCCATGGACCCCAGGTTAAGAACCCCTGGTCTAGGTATTGCCATGAGGGATGTATCATCACAATACGGATATTTCAGCGTGTGGGTATATTTTCCCCATTTGACTGACCCTCTCATGTTTGGGAGAATTCTATGTCGGTAAACGCCAGACTTTTTATTTAGCATAAAATGAGTTTTGCTGTCCTGGAAATGTAATTAGTGTTACCATTAACCATAACACGAAATACTGTCACCATTAACCATTGTATGATCCGGCCAACTATAATTGTGGTATTTCAGTTAAATACAGGTACTTTTATTCGCCTTAAGCCTAGTTTCAGGCGCCTTTGTGATAATTTAAGGCTTTCTGAAATAAGCGTTTTATTCTCTTTACATTAAGAGACTTTCTGTCACTTCTTCCCCCGATAATTGTTTCACATATTCAGTCTGAAAGACTCATCATGTTTACCCCCTCTTGTCCAATTATTTATTTTTATTTTTGCCACACTCAGATGTTGTTATTCAGCCGACGAGTGACTTTTAGACCTGGGGGAGTTAGGTACAGACTTCATCAACACCTTTCGTGCAAGGTAGTTTTCACAAAGATTGAATACTGGGTTAGAGAAAAAGAACAAGCTAGAGAAACATGCAGAACAATCCGGAAAGAGAAGGATGACAACGAACGACGAAATACAAGGAGAGAGAATACAACAATACGAAGCAGAAAGAGAATATGAAACTTGAGAGAGAGAGAGAGAGAGAGAGAGAGAGAGAGAGAGAGAGAGAGAGAGAGAGAGAGAGAATGTCTAAAAGGCTTTTAGGGCTGCCTTCAATTTTTCGCCATTTTTTTACGATGCTTCCCTACTCTCCTAACTCCCATTCCCTCTTTACCTTCCTACCCCTTTCTGTTTCTACGTCTCTCTTTCTTTCTCTCTCTCTCTCTCTCTCTCTCTCTCTCTCTCTCTCTCTCTCTCTCTCATTCTACTTCCTTCATCCAGTCATATGTCTCTTATTCCTTCTCTTTTTTTCTCCCTCGTTCCGTCCTTCCCTCCTTCCTTGTTTCTCTTTTACCCTCTGTTCCCTCTTGTCTCCATCCTCCTTTTGTCCCTCCCTTGGTCACTCCTTTTTTTCCCTCATCTTCCTCCTTCTGTACATTCCTTCTTTCATCCCTTTTTTTTGAATGACGAAGTCGTAACGGACATAAATACACTGATCATGCCGACCTCAACACGGTCACCTTGATGTATTTTTATGTGATTCTTGCTAATTATGATTAAACTCAGTAAGGGACAGACTTCTCCTAGGGAAGGAAATACTGAAGGCTGTATCTAACTTGTTCCTGAACTTCAATCTTCTGAATTCTCTACTGTCTGGCTTCGGCTTTCCTGTCATTCTCTGACTAAATATATGTGTTCTTTAATTATGCCCTAATTCTGTTGACTATGAAAAATTCTTCGATTACCTTACTTCTAGGATAGAACACATTCGTTTCTCCCTTCTGTGAAATCTCCATTCTAGGAGATTTCAATGTTCACCACCACCTTTAGGTCTCCTCTTCTTTGACTGATCCAACTGATGAACAAGCCTTTATATTTTGTATCCTTACTAACCTAGTGCAGCTTGTGCAGCACCCTACCCATATCCCTGACCGTCTTGGACAAAGTTCCAACATACTTTACCTCTTCCTTACAACTAATCCTTCTGCTTACACTGTTAATCTTTCCTCTCCGCTGGGCTCCTCTGATCACTACCTTATTATCTCAAAATGTCCTATCACTCCGGTATGGCCTGTAGACCCTCCAAAGAAACATCAATTGTGGCACTTTGGAGCTGCTAATTGGAAGGCCCTCATGCAGTACTTCTTTGATTTTCCCTGGAGTGATTATTGCTTCCATGACCAGGAGCCATGTGAGTGTGTCCTTGCACATTACGGAGGTTATTCTCTCAGGCATGGAAGCATACATTCCTTTCTCATATCAATTGACTAATGCAAGGAAGCCTTGGTTTAATCAAGTTTGTTTTAATGCTGTCCACAACAAGGAGAGGGCCTATAAAACGTGCTGGAGCCAACCCACTCCTGAATCGCATCATTTTTATGTTTCTGCCCTGAATCGTGCTAAGTCTGTTAGGCCCTGTCCACACGAGCGGGCAATGCCTGACGGGCACTGCCCACTGAGTGTATATCCCTCACTTCTTTAGCAATGTTACCAGATTAAGCAGTTTCTGGTGGCCATTGGTCACTACCGGGCACACTTGTTTTGTTGTCCACACGGCAAGCATTGCCTCAACAACGGGCAAGGGTGTTATAGATAGTTTGCCAGTGGTTTCCCTGCTTATGACGTCATCTACGTTCGTGCCCACCAGCCATCTTCTAAATGTGTGAATTGGAATGAGATTTGGTATCAGTGCTTGCCCGTCGGGCACTGGCCGCTCGTGTGGATGGGGCTTTATTCACTCTGAAAAAAATGATTTCGTCCGTAGTAATGCTCTCAAATCTTCAACTCTAACTCTTCCAGCTCCTGGCACTTGTCAAAAATTTTTCTAACAATTTTACCTAATCATCCTTCCCTCCTCTTTTCTACTCTGATGGCTCTGTAGCCATTTCTACTGATAAAGAGACCTGTTTGCTCAGACTTTCTCCTCCAATTCCACCTTAGACGATTCCTGTGCTGTTCCTCCATCACTTTCCCCTTCTGACTTCCTCATGGCTGACATTAAAATTTCTTCAGCCGATGTATTTTCTACCATCACTGGCCTCAATACTAACAAAGCATATGGGCCTGTTGGGGTCCCTCATGTTGTCCTCAAGAACAGTGCTTCTGTGCTTACACCGTGCCTAGGTAAACTCTTTCGCCTTTGTCTATAAACGTGTACCTTTCCTTCTTGCTGGAAGTATGCTCTCATTCAGCCTGTCCCAAAGAAGGGTGACCATTCCCGACCCTTTAACTATTGCCCAATTGTTTTAACATCCCGTGTCTCAAAAGTTTTCGAGTCAATTGTTACGTTCCAAGGGCGAAATTAAATAATTGTATCTACCCTGTGAGAACCCACAGAAAGCAACAAGGAAAAATGGAGAGGAATTATAAACTATTCATAGATACTAGACAAGCACTAGGGTAGATAATTAGGGTGGCTAGTTTAAACATTTAATACACAAACAATCACAAACACTATATACAATAATAATGATAATAACCCTACACCAACACAAATAATATACACAAACACAAAAATAAGAACAGTAATAGCATAACACATTGCACCTACACAAGGCTATTGCCATTCACCATCATAACACTAAAGAGTCTAAAAACAAGGAGAGAATGAATACTCATGGGTTAACATGCAGGGAGGGTATTGGCGGTGGAGTCACTAAATCACAGGTTTCCAGGTGGAGTTCAGGCGTGGTTCACTAAGATGAATCCCAGGGCAGAGGGTGAGAGTAAACTGCCTCCCACCGAGAACCCAAACCATCAATTCACTTCGCATGGAGGTGGTGAATTACTGGGGGGGGGGGGGAGATTTGGATGACGTGGTGTGTAACCGGTGAAGAAACTACTAGACCTGACCCTAGTCACAGATGGAGCTGTTGTTTTTGTGGTACGAGGCAGAGGAGTGACAAGTAGGGGCGTAACACTCTCTCCCTCAAAACCTCCGCAGTGGAAGCACGAAGGAGGAGAGTTAATTCGGAGCCTCAATGGGATGTCGTGATAAGGTATCTGCCAGTACATTGTCGACACCTTTGATATGGCGAACTTGATAATTGAAAGGTTGAAGGAGAAGAACCCAGCGAAGAATTCGTTGGTTGGTATTCTTCACAGTTTGAAGGAAAGTGAAGGGGTTGTGGTCCATGAAGACGACTGTGGGACTAGGATGGTGGCTGAGATAACATTCAAATTTTTTGTTTTCCAGTACTAGTGCTAAAGATTCTTTTTCAATAGTAGTGTAGTTTATTTGGTGTTTTTTCAGTTTAGAGGAATGGTAGGCTATGGGATGGACAATACCACTCACTGGGTCGGCCTGTAACAAGACAGCTCCTACTTCCACTCCACTAGCATACAGTAGATATGAAGATGGAAGGGTTGAGAGCGGTTGGGAGTGCTGAGGACCAGCTTGGAGGCAAGAAAGTTCTTCAGATGTTGGAAGGCTGTTTCGCAAGCAGAGGTCCAGATGAAGGGAGTGTTAGGTGCGGTGAGGTCAGAGAGAGGAGCTGCAAGACTAGAGAAGTTGTTACAAAACCGACAATAAAATCCAGTCATCCCCAAAAACCTCATGACTGCTTTTCTAGTTGTCAGAGTGGGGAAAGCTAGGATAGCTTCAACACTGGCCTCCTTTGGTCGGACCTGTCCTCACCCCACAACATGTCCAAAATAAGTCACTGTTGAGTTCCCGAAGGTAGATTTAGCGAGGTCTATGGTAAACCCAGAGTCTTTTAGTCGTGATGAAGTTCATGATTCTCTGGAAGGTAGCTGGAGCGTTACATAGTCCAAATGGCATCATTGTGTACAGATATAAGCCAAATGGAGTTATAAAGGTGGAGATAAGTTTTGCCTTGTCTGTCATCCGTATCTGATAATAACCCTTTTGGAGATTTATGGTGCTAATAAATTTGGAATGGCCTATGCTGTCTATTAGATCTTCTATTAATAGAAGGAGATAAGAGTCGGAGACAGTGACCCCGATTGACTTTACGGTAAGTGTACAAAACCTGTGGCTTCCATCGGGTTTTGGAACTAAAGACAGGGAGAAGCCCAAGGAGATAAACTTGGTTCTGCAAGGTGGTCGATAAGTAAGAATTAAACTTCCTTTTTCATTATGTCCCTTTTTGAAGGGTTGTGATGATGGGCTGGCTGTTTAGTTGGAGTAATATTATCAGTGACTAAGCATATGTCATGATTAAGAAAGTTACAAAATCCTGGGGAGTTAGCAGTTACCTCTGGATATGAAACCAGGAGCCATTTGATATTCTTTCTTTTAGCACTGGTCATACCTTAAAGGTAATTATCTACAGAGTTGATGATCTGACTGTTAGTTGGGTTACCAGAAGGTAGGGGGAGATCAAGTTCTTCTGGGTTTGACAAATCTGAAGAGGTCTCTGGCTCTGGCTCCGTCCCTATAGATAACACTGGGTTGACTTTAGTAACCTCTGCGGATTCCTCCTCTGGGTACTGGTGAAGTATGGTTTCATTAGATTTACATGAACTAGTTGAGAATCTTTATGCTGATCCGGGGTGTGAACGACATAGTTCAGTAGAGATAGTTTCTTTGCAACTACATACGGACTAGTGAATTTACTCTTAAGGGGATTATCTGGAATGGGAAGAAAGAGTAAGACTTTGTCCCCTGGGGAGTAGTGTGCAATAGATGCTAGTTAGCGAAGCCTTTCCGTTTTACACTGAGCTTTCAGTAAGTTGTTCTTGGCTAGCATTCCGACTTCTGAAAGATTAGATCTTAAATTATCAATATATTGGGATACAGATTGACTCGCCTGGGTGGGGGTGGTAAACCACTGATCTTTAAATACTTTCAAGGGGCCCCTTATTTGTCTCCCATACAGTATCTTAGATGAGGAATATCACAAAGATTCTTGGGGACACTCACGTACAGCAAAAAGTAGGAAGTCTATGCCTTCATCCCATTCTGCTTGGTTCTCTAGGCAATATTTCTTAAGGATGGATTTAAATGTTTGATGAAATCTTTCCAAGCAGCCTTGGGATTGTGGGTGGTAAGCCGACGAAGTATGTTCAACATCAAGATCAGTCATAACCTGCTTGAAAAGTTTACTGGTGAAATTGCTGCCTTGATCTGATTGAATTTCTTTATGAATGCAAAATGAGGTGAATCAATGAAACCAGCATTTCATAATATTTCTAGAGGTGATATTTCTGAGGGGATAAACTTCAGGGTATCTGGTTGCAGTATCCATGATGGTGAACAAGTACTGGTTACCTCTTGCAGTTTTTGGAAGAGGTCCTACACAGTCTATAACCACTTTTTCAAAAGGTGCTGCAACTACAGGAATCGGATGAAGAGGAGCAGATTGAAGTTGCTCATTAGGTTTTCCTACAACCTGGCAAACATGACAAGTTTTTATGAAGGTGGAAACAACTTTTCGAAGTCCTGGCCAAAAAGAATGTTGTAGAATCTTTTTATATGTTTTCAGGTTCCCTAGATGACCAGATATTCCATCATGAGCCAGTTTAAGTATGGATTGTCTAACAGATTTTGGGAATTACTACTTGGTGCACCTCGGACCAGGTATCTAGATGTTTCAGTTCTGGTGGTCTATAAGCTGTCATCAGGACACAGTCATGAAAGTAAAAAAAAGGTAGCTTATTTAGGTCTTTTCCCTCTTCTGCAGAATGTCTCAGGGTAGCAAGAGATTTATCAGCCTCCTGGGCTTTAATGAGATTTTCTTTAGAGATTGCTTGATCAAGAAGATGCTCCTTTGAAGCAGGTGGAGGCAAGGGATGGTTCTTATTCTTCCGAGATCATGTTACGGCACAAGAGGGTAAAAGGTGGGGAGTAACAATGTCAAGCTCTTCAGTCGGGCTTTCAGTCATAGGGGTTTCAAGAACTGTAACATTAGGCACCAATAGTTTACCGGCCAAGTCGCTCCCCAAAAGAAGATGAGATCCCTTAACAGGCAAAGGGTTTTTTCTGTTGGCTACTTTCACCTCCCCCATTAACAATTCACACTGAAGAAAAACAGTGGCTGGAGGATAGGAGGGATTAGTTGAAAGGTCAGGAAGGACGACTCTCCCTGTAAAGGCTTTGGAAACATCGGAAATAACATTTTGAACCAAAATTGATTGGGCTGCTCCTGTATCTCTCAAGATAGTAATGGGATATGACTCACTATTTTCACTTATCGAGACTGTTCCCCGAAACATAAATGGAAGGAAGGAGTTCTGATTAGGCTTATTTACAGCATAAGTGGCTACTGGCTTTTTATACACTTGATTAGGTTTACCTTTAGTGGTAGGCACGATTGTTTTAGAGGTTTTACAACGGGGGTGAGTGCAAGACTGGATAGAATGACCTGGTTTTTTGCAGGGTACATTAGAGGTAGTTGGGGCCCTAGGTATAGGAATCATAGGTGTAGAAGAGTTTGGCTTACCACTCACCATGCCAAAGCTTTCACCAGAGGAGGACCTAACACCTGAGATGGAACCACCCCTGTTATTTAGAGACCCCATCAGTAAATCATAAGCGTCAGCCAACTCAGCTGCCCGCATGAGATCCCTCTCTCCTTGCTCTTCCACATGTTTCAAGATGGTGAACGGCAACTTGCTCTTCCACTCCTCCAAAACCATCAAATTAATCAGGTCTGAAAACAGGTTTGAGTTGCCTCAAGCCATTTTTTAAATTGTCTAAGCTTATCATTGGCAAACTCCACAAAGGTATGGGAGAACGGCTTGGAATACTTTTTAAATTTCTGTCTGTATGCATCAGGGGTAATGGAATAAGCATGAAGAATGCTGGTCTTTAAACCTTGATAGTCATCCTTATTGTCCAAACTATTGTAAACTACGAGCCTTACCAGTTAGTTTTGGAACCAAGACTGATATCCATTGATCCTCAGGCCAGTTATTTTTACAGGCAATATGTTCGAATGTGCTAAAGAATCCATCTATGTCATTTTCATGAAGCACAGGCACCAAAACATTCTTTGTATGGCTTAAAAGCAGTTCATTTCTCTTTCAATTCTACCTCCTTTTGCCGAATATCTGAATTAGTATTAGCTTCCAGTTCTTTAATTTGCAACTCTTTCATTTTCACCTATTGCTGTAATCTCATTTGTTCTTGTTGTAGTGCTATTCTCTCATTTTCTATTCTCTCCTGTTTTAATTTCTGCACCTTAAACGGAAATTCTAGCTTTAACCTTTCTAGCTTAATTGGGTTAACATCCCTTGTGTCGTTTCCTTCAGGATTATGTTTTAGCTGGGGACTATCAAGCTGAGTAGGAAGGGAATGGCTCATAGGGGTTAACTAGTCAATAGCTTCTGCCTCCAGGACTCCTAATTGAACTAAAGACTATCACAGTGTTTTTCAGAACTTCATTTGTCATACTCGAGTCAAATGGTATATTGAAATGGGCAGCCATTGCTTTCCACTCATCCTGTTTAAGGTTTTGATCCTTTAATTGGTTTAGAGAGGATTTTTCAACAAATTCCTGAAGGTTAAACATGATTATAAAATTGAAGGACAAGCAAAAAATCTAACAGACAATGAGGGTATTTGGAATATTTTAGGTATATGTTTCAGCAGGGGGAAAACTCAGTCAAGTCCTGGAATCTTACCAAGTTTTGACCAAAATATTCACTTACTAAAGTTGTCGCCTTAAAGAATACGGGGAGTTATGGCTTTAAATATGATCCGGATTACCCCTGATTTAAGATAAAGACAGACAACCTTGATTCTTGAAAAATCAAAGATTCGGAGGAGCGATAGCATCAAACTAGCCACTTGCCCTACAGTAACTATACCTCATACCAATTAATCTGGCCAGGCATGTATGGCAACACTGTTCCTGCCGAGATTCTGATTGGCTGGAGGTGTTTGTTCGATTTCGTTGTTGCTAAAACTGATACTCTTTTTAATATCAGATGTGATAGTGAGTTTGTCGACAATACAATCGTAAAAGCAATAAGAAATCAGTTATATACTTAACAACAATGAAATTTTCGTAGGAAGATAGAAATATGAGTCAACAAAGTATTATAACAGTCCAAGTCAAGGTCAGCATTCGAACAATTCCTTTAAATCTCCGACACTCCGTAATATAACAGAAAATTAAGGAAACCTGCTTAATCTAAGTGTTGGTATAATACACATTAAAATTATAAGATCAGTCCGAACCCTTAAATCGTGCCACAACTCTGAGTAATTAAAAATTCTAATGAAAAGACGAGTTCTGCGGTGACTGAGGTTTGAAAAAATTGCGAAAATCAAAGTAGGCTAAAGGCAAACTATTTCATTATATCTCCTCATTATCACAGTACGGACTGATCTTAAAATTTAAATGTGTGTTATACGAATGCATAGATTAAGCAGGTTTCCTTAATTTTTTGTTATATTACGGACTGTCGGAGATTTAAAGGAATTGTTCGAATGCTGCCCTTGACTTGGACTTTTTTAATACTTTGTCGACTCATATTTCTATCTTCCTACGAAAATTTCATTGTTGTTAAGTATATAACGGATTTCTTTTTCCTTTTCACGATTGTCTTGTTGACAAACTCAGTATCACATCTGATAATAAAGAGAGTATCGGTTTAAGCAACAACGAAATCGAACAAACTCCTCCAGACAAGCAGAATCTCGGCAGGAACAGTGTTGCCATACATGCCTGGCCAGATTAATTGGTATGAGATATAGCAGATTACTTCACTGGAGTGAGGGTATGGCATTTCAAACGATCCGCACATTTCCCTACACTCGATAGAACTTATTACGATCTTGCCTGTCATTAACCATATGATAAGTTCAATGAAAGAAACTCCTGCACTTTACACCTGTGTTGGTTGCTGAATTTCACACACAAATACCAAAACATATTAATAAAACACTAAGGTGTATTAACTCTGCATGGAAACGAGCAAGACAAAGTGGCTACACTGAGAATATCCGAAACAATATAATTGCTTGTTTAGTTATACAGGGTCCTGTCACGGTCGCCAATTGTTAAGTTCCATGGGCGGAATTAAATAATTGTATCTACTTTGTGAGAACCCACAGAAAGCAGCAAGGAAAAATGAAGATGAATTATAAACTATTCATAGATACTAGACAAGCACTAGGGTAGATAATTAGGGTGGCTAGAATAAATACTTAATACACAAACAATCACAAACACTATATACAATAAATAATAATAATAATAATAATGATAACCTACACCAACACAACTCATGTACACAAACACAGAAAAATAAGAACAGTAATAGTAATCCTACATGAAGCATAACACAGTGCACCTACACAAGGCTATTGCCATTCACCATCACAAGACTAAAGAGTCTAAAAACAAGGAGAGAATGAATACTCATGGGTTAACATGCAGGGAGGGTATTGGCGGTGGAGTCACTAAATCACAGGTTTCCAGGTGGAGTTCAGGCGTGGTTCACTAAGATAAATCCCAGGGCAGAGGGTGAGAGTGAACTGCCTCCCTCCGAGAACCCAAGCCATCAGCTCACCTCGCATGGAGGTGGTGAATTATTGGAGGGGGGGGGGGAGATTTGGATGACGCTATGTGTAACCGGTGAAGAAACTACTAGACCTGACTCTAGTCAACAGATGGAGCTGTTGTCTTTGTGGTACGAGGCAGAGGGGCGTAACACTATTCTTAACAGAAAAAATTTAAAGCATCTTTCCTATCACAACCTTCTTTCTGATCGTCAGTTTGGGTTCTGTCAGGGACGCTCCACTGACGATCTTCTCACCTACCTTTCAGACTCCTGGTCATCCTCCTTTCGGGACTTTGGTGAAAGCTTTGCCATTGCACTTGACATCTCAAAGGCTTTCGATCGAGTCTGGCATAAATCTTTAATTTCCAAACTGCCCTCTTACGGACTCTGTCCTTCTATCTGTGCCTTCATCTACAGCTTCCTTTCTGGTTGTTCTATAGCTACTGTTGTAGACGGCCACCGTTCTTCTGCTAGATCTATCAACAGTGGTGTTCCTCAGGGTTCTCTCCTATCACCAACTCTCTTCCATTTATTCATCAATGACCTTCTGTGCTGTACATCTAACAATATCCACTCATACGCTGATGATTCCACCCTTCACCTTTCCATTCGGTTCTCGCAACGTCTTCTCAGCAGTTAGTTCAGCAAACGAGGGGTGAGACTATGGCACACCTAATGTCTGACTTGGCTCTTACCTCTGATTGAGGTAAAGGTAATCGTGTTTTTCATGCATCAAAGCTCAGTTCTTACATCTATCAAACCAACAAAATCATTACAGGAGTACCTACTAATGTTTAATAATACCCGGCTCAGTCCTGTATCCCTCTTAAACATACTTGGGGTTTCATTCTCTCGGGTTTTGTCTTAGAAAGAAAATACTACATATCTTGTAAAATCTGCTTCCAAGAGATCGGGTGTGCTAAGTCGACTCTGTACCTTCTTTACCCCTGACAATTGTTGACTTTATACACGGGGTTTATTCGCCCTGTGCAGAGTACAACTCTCATGTCTGGGGAGGCTCAACATATACAGCTCTTCCCAGCAAGGTGGAGTCAAAGGCTTTTCGTCTCATGAACTCTCCTCCTCTTGCTGACTCTCTTCAACCTCTGTCTCTTGACAGCACTGTTGCATCTTTATAATTTCTATCGCTATTACAATGGTCACTGCTCCTCTGAACTGTCTACTTGCATCCCTCCAGCTCTACACTGGGCGTATAGTCTAGCAACAAACTCTCATCCGTTTTCTGTCCAACTCTTTAATGCATGAGTTATCCGTTACTCCCAGTCCTTCATTTATGCAAAAGGTCATCTCTGGAGCAGTCTCCTTCTGTCTGTATTTCCAACTTCCTATGATTTTCAGTCTTTTAACCGAAGTGTGTCTAGGCATCTCAAAATGAATGGATATTGAATTTGGCTCTCTGTTGTATTGTTTTTGTTTTCTTCCTGGAAGGAATGGTTTGCAGTCTCCTGGCCTTTGGTTCCTTCTTCCTTTCATTTAAAAAAAAGAAATCAGAAATCCTCCAGTCCAAACAGTCTCACCAAGGCTGAATAAAATCGTCTGCCGTTTTACAAAAACGCGGATCCCAATTTCATGAGCAAGTTTTTTATCATACGAAAGTGTGGGTATATTTATATTTAAAGAGCGGCGGAATTTTGTATCATAAGTGTTTTTCATTCACTTCTTCTGTTCTTTAGACATTAACGTCTGTTACCTCTTGCTCTCTAAGGTCAGTGGAAGTAGGAATTTGAAGCAGGATATTATGCAGTGGACTTCTATTGATAGGACTATAATTAATAATTAATATTAACAAAGTAATATGCAAAATTCACCAAAAAAGCAATCTTCGACCTATGCAAGGGTCAAATAAATGGAGATCAAAAGATAGATTTGGCCACTGGCATGTGTAACTGTTGTTATTTTAATATTCTGACTAGAGACCACATTTTGCATCTTTTTCCATAAGAATTAAGTTTGCAGCATTTGTTGAGTGCATTTGGGAATATTTCCCTCAGAACTCTGCGCACAGAGAATTCAAAATCACGGTGCATTACTGGTGGAGTTGGAAAACCCTTGCGGAACTAATGTCGGTTGGGTAATTCAACAAAGTTGTATAAATGTCCACCAGTTTACCTGAGAAAAGCATCATAGACTAATACAGTAAGTGGTCCGTTCCGTAAGGCATACCATGTATGGTGCATACTGTAGCTGATAGAAGTTTGAACATTAAATTTTCTTTAAAATTCTATCAATAGAAGTTTTCCTCAATGCACTTCATCAGAAATTTCAAATTATTTTCGTATGAATGGATAGTAATTCCGTTTTTAGATAACTTTTAAGGACGAAATTCTTCGTCTTTGTAGTAGGTTCGATTCACTACAACTGAGTGGTTGACTAGGTAAGTAAGCAGCACTTATGTACCGACAATTACTCTAAAACAGCCAATCAGATACCAGGCAGTTCAAAAACAGCTCCGCTCTTTTGACAATAAGTTCTCACACACTTTTCAAACAAGGACCTCATTCTGAATCCACGTTTTTGGAATATGCCCAAAATCGTCTGGCAGAAGTGATATAAGGATAGGTCATAGGAGTGAAGGGGTTAGGATGCTCCCCATTTGTTATGAACGATCTTGAATCTGAAGACTCTTTTTAAATTTATTGCTGCCACTTCATACCATTGTATAGAGTACAGAAAAGCCTGCTGGTAGTGAAGGTGGACGGATCAAATGCACGAAAACAACTAGAAGCCATCTCATGATGGGATCTCACCACCCACGTAACCGGAAAGTTTTTCCCCGGCACATAATTTGGCACCTTCATTTCTGATTTGACGCAAATTCTGGATGTAAAACACACACAAACAAAGCCAGCCAGGCAACCTCATAACTGAGAACATTACCACTCTGCTCACTTCGCAACTCGGGTGGTAAGCGAGTGGATTGATAATGTTTTCATTTCACCTGTGACGTTGGCTGGCTGGTTGTGTGTGTGAGTAAACAAAATATCTCAGGAATGGCTCGAGCTATCATCATGCAACTTTCAAAGTATCAAGATATGGCCAAAATCTTGGACGAGTTCGAAAATGGGCACCCGGGTCAGGGTCAGGGTCACTAAAAGGTCAACTAGTTGACCTTTGGCAGCCATTTTGGTGATCTTAACCTTGACTCCGAGTGCCCGTTTTCGAACTCGTCCAAGATTTAGGCCATCTCTTGATACCCAGAAAAAAATATATTGATAATTGAAGCCGTTCATGAGATAGCTTGTTTACCCACACACAAACGAAGCTAGTTAGCCAGCCTCACAACTGAAAACATTACCACTCCCCCTTGCTTTGCAACGCGAGTGGTAAAAACCATTAATATTTTCAGTATGATAACTGTTTATAATTACACTGACCACCTTAAATCAGTTGGCATGGTGTTTTGTTTATTCTTGCTGATTCAGAACGAATGTTTAAAACTCAGTAATAGCGACTTATATGAAAAGTATGATGAAGGATATACCTAACTTTTCCATGTCGAAGAGTCACTCCCTTGCTGAATGAAGGCATCTGAGAGTGGCAAAATGAAAAAAAATTTCATCGACGTGAGGGGGTTAAAACTTGGTGAGCCATAGCAGCCTGAGTTCAGTTTGAGCAGGCAAAATAAACACTTTAAAGAAGTTACAGAAAGCATCCTAAAGCAAAGAGAAAAAAAAAAATCAAAGTGCCTAAATCGTCACTATAATCCTCGGCTGTTTCAATGTCTCTCTCTGTCTCTGTCTGTGTCTGTCTGTCTGTCTGGCTGGCTTGCTGTCTCTACATACATACATATACATACAGTATATATATATATATATATATATATATATATATATATATATATATATATATATATATATATATATATATATATATATATATATATATATAAATATATATATATATATATATATATATATATATATATATATATAGAGAGAGAGAGAGAGAGAGAGAGAGAGAGAGAGAGAGAGAGAGGTATATGTACTGTATATGTATGTATACACGCGCACACACGCACACGAACATTCACACACGAATTCATTGGCATCTTTTTGGTTCAGTCAGACCCGTAGGGTAGCAAAATAAACCCCAAAGACAAAATACATCATATTCCTGTGTAGCTTTTGTTGGGGTGACATTTTCTACAGTTCCTGAGTCCATTGATCAGTACTAGTAAATATGTTAAATTTCCTGCTTACCGCCAAAAAGTTAATCCTGTTTTTTTTTTTTTTTTTTTTTTTTTTTAAGCACAACTAAAGAACAAACCAGGATGACTGATGGAAGTTATTTTTGGTTTCGGTCACAGACCAAAGGATACTTCACAAATCACAAATTTCGTTTTTGAACTGTTGATATACTTTCCAGTTTTTTTAAACATCACACGATTTGTCTTTTTATTACCCGTCCCCGCCTCGGAGGGTTCGGGGACGGGTATTGTCTTCACTCGGTTTGCCTGTTTGTTTGTCTGTCTGTCTCTCTGTCTGTTAACCACTTTACGCGAAAACTAGTGGTGCAGTTTTGACTAAAATTAATGGGACGATGGGCTATAACTTTCTGATCACCTGAATTAATTTTGGGCCAAATTGGGCCAAGGCCTAAACTGTAAGCCCAAAAATATGTATAATGTAGAAATCATGTTTTTGTCATAACTCCTTTCAAATTCGTCATATCGAGATGTAAGTACATCTTTCAAATCTGCATCCTATAACATGCCTCATGTTCCCCCCCCCAGTTAGCGGTAGGGGGGTCAGTGTCAGGTGGGTAGGGCCTAAATTTCAAATGGGCATAAAATTGTCAATTTTCACACGATTTACACCAAATATGATGTGTGACATCTTTGACTAGAGATCCTGTTGTGTTTATACGTCAGCACTAAAGTGGCTGCAGGGGACGGGTTTGTTGTGTCTGGCACCGCCTTTTGTTTCTTTGTATGTCTCTCTGTTAAGATTACGCAAAAACTAGTGGTGCGATTTTGACTAAAATTACGGGGATGATGGGCTATGATCGTCTGATCACCTGAATAAATTTTGAGTCAAATTGGGCCAAGGCCAAGGCTGTGGGGCCAAAAATGTGAAAGAAAAAGGGGGGGACGGGTAAAAATCGTTTTTTCGCCATAACTCCATTCAAAAATCGTCATATCGACATGAAACCAAAACCTAAAGTGCATCTTTCAAGCTTCATCATATTACATGCCTCATCACATTAGAGGGCTAACCCCCCAGTTAGCGGTAGGGGGGTCAATGTCCGGTGGGTTGGGCCTAAAATTTTAAATGGGCATATAATCATCAATCTTCATCTGATTTACTCCAAATTTGATATGTGACATCATTGACTAAATATCTTGTTGTGTTTATACGTCAGCACTAAAGAGATTGCCGGGGACGAGTTTGCTGTGCCTTGGCACCGTTTATTTATTATTATTTTTTGTTAGGCTGCGCATTAAGTTTGCAATAACAGACGGACAGATATGTAGATGCAAAGCTAGAATATTTTTTTTTTATTCATTTATTAATTATATTATGGGCATATACTGTCTGTTTCCTAAGGCCCAGTAGTTTTTGTACATATGGCCCACCTTGAATCTCAGCACGACGGCTGTATAATCCATCACCTAATTTATTCCTGCTGTAGTAGTATTAGCGGGGTTATTCATACAACAATCATTGGTTTTGTGGAGGATGAGTCAACTCCGCTTTAAAGATAGTGAAATAATCACTTCCTAGCTCCATCCTGGGATCAAACTTACCTACTATCGGATTGAAGACCACTTCTTCACTCATTTCTCAACCACCTCCCTCCTCACTGTAATAATTCAATATATCTGTGCTTCTCTCTTGTTCTGTTTGTTAGCTATGCATGGCCACAGTTTTCAGGCTGTAATGTTGATTTTTTTGCGTGGGTTTACTGATGGCTTAGAGCAGGGATTCCCAAGCCTTTTTTTATTCATACAACAATCATTGGTTTTGTGGAGGATGAGTCAACTCCGCTTTAAAGATAGTGAAATAATCACTTCCCAGTTCCATCCTGGGATCAAACTTGCCTACTATCGGACTGAAGACCACTTCACTCATTTCTCAACCACCTCCCTCCTCTCTGTAATAATTCAACATATCTGTGCTTCTCTCTTATTCTGTTTGTTAGCTATGCAGGGGCACTGTTTTCAGGTTGTAATGTTGATTTTTTTGCATGGTTTTACTGATGGCTTAGAGCAGGGATTCCCAAGCCTTTTTCACACGTACCGAACTGTGAACTTAAATTAATTTCGTGGACCACCAGATATAAATATACTTAACCCACCCTGTCCCGACCGATTTTCTACCGCTGATCCCCCCCCCCCCAATCCCGACCAATTTTGGAAAAAAAAAAATTTTTGCTTCAAGCCACGGGTTTGGGTGAGAAGCTTCGAAAATTCATAGAAAAATCGCTCACCTGAGGTTTAAAATATTGGATACAGGTAGCAGTACCCCTTACCTTACTGGGTTTTCTATCAGGTTGGCCCCAAAGGAACCGAGTTCTATGGGAGGGTAACTACTCCACATCAATCATAAACGGTATTTATTTATTTATTTGGTACGAATTTATGTGTAGTATGATAGTATACTGGTTTTCACACAGTAATATAGGCAATATAAGCGGTGCTGGGAACGCTACTAATAAAAAGTAGCGGCGCTCCTATTCCCGTTACTAGCTCGAAAAAGTAGTGGCGTTACTGGTTTCGCTACTTGATAGGAAATGTAGCGGCGCTCCCGCTCCCGCTACTTTGGATAAGAAAAAGGTACATGAAGGAAAGGTTAACAAAAATCTGAGATATAGCAATACACTATATACTGTTTTGATAATATTAGTCTTTCTGAGTGATTATATTGTGTACCAGTAATATTAGTATATACTTATATTGAAAAAAAAAAAAAAAACATATACATGTCGGTGTCACTTTAATGAAGCTTAGAGTCGAAGGTACAGGAAAAAGCTATTTACTGTATAATGTAACAAATGTACTTTTACATTGTTACCTAGTATATCTACTAAAAGTTACATACGTAAATAAAAGGCCAAAAAAGGTGGCCGACCATTGATGCATATTATATAGCATTATTATATTTTCAATGATACCTATTTAAGATACGTACGAAAACGAATGTAAAAATGAACAGGGGCTTTCTTTTATAGGCTATACAATAGCAATGTTTTTTTTCCATTACCTTAAACTGAAAGTAACATACTGTTACGAATTAATAACGTAGTGAGTATGAATTAGTCTGAAAGAGAGAGTGAGGGAGAGAGCGGGAGTTAGAGACGGGGATAGTTAGAGGTGTGTGTGTGTGTTCTTACCTAATTGTTCTTACCTAATTGTATCTTTACAGGAATGAGTCAGGCTCGTACTGTCCCGTGTCTTGAACCATATTTATCGTACATATCCTTAAATTTGTGAATTGTTTTGGCACACACTATTTCATTCAGTAGTGCATTCCATTGATCAATTGCTCTGTTTAGGAAACTGAATTTCCTTACGTCTTTATCACCTCTCTTCTTATGCAGTTTTTTTGCAGTGTCCTCTTGCTGATGCTTCCCCATTTGGTAAGTAATCATTTATGTCTGTTTTCTCCTTTTCCTGATATGCATTTATATAGCATTATCATGTCACCTCTTTTCTTTCTTTCCTGTAGTGTGGTAGATTCAGTTTATTTAGTCTTTCTTCGTAGCTTAGATCCCTTAAGCTTGGTATCCATCTTGTAGTGGCCCTTTGAACTTTTTCAATCTTGTCTATGTGTTTTTTGAGATGAGGACTCCAGACTACTGATGCATACTCCAGGGTTGGTCTGATGAATGACGTTATTATCCTTCTTAGCATGTCTTCATTTATGTATGTGAATGCTATTCTCATATTTGCAAGCAGTGTATACATGTTTCGTACCTTCTCACTGATGTGGTCAGCCGCAGATAGTCTGTTATTGATAATCACACCTAGGTCCTCCTCTCTTTCTGATGTGTGTAGGGTTTTATTTCCTAACGTATAATCCCAATCAGGTCTTTTTCCACTTTTACCAAAATTGATTACATGACACTTGTCCACATTGAATTCCATTTGCCATGTATTACTCCATTCATGAAGTTTATTTAATTCTTCTTGTAGCTCTTTACAAGAGAATGTGTTAGTAATTCTCCTTTGTATTTTTGCATCATCTGCAAACATATTTAAATACCTTTCATTTCCAGTTTTATTATTTATATCATTTATATACACTAAAAACATGATTGGTGCCAGCACTGAACCCTGTGGTACTCCACTAGTCACTTCTTTCCATGATGAGTAGTTTCCCCTTAGTACTGTTCTCATTTCTCTTTTCATGAGAAAATCTTGCATCCAACAAAATAGTTTGCCTCGAATTCCTCCGTGATGGTACAGTTTCCATAAAAGTCTTTGGTGTGGTACTGTGTCAAATGCTTTCTTGAAATCTAAATAGATACTGTCCACCCATCCTTCTCTTTCCTGTATTGTGTCTGTTACTCTGTCATAGTAGCTCAACAGATTAGTAACACATGATTTTCCTTTTCTGAAACCAAACTGTCTTTCTGTTATCATACTGTGTTCTTCTAGATGATTTACCCAAGCTTTTCTTATAATCTTTTCTAATACCTTGCTTACAACACTGGTCAGTGATACTGGTCAGTAGGTGAGTGGATTTTGTCTATTCCCTTTCTTGAATAAGGGGACAATATTTCCTTTCTTCGAAATATCAGGTAGTTTACCTTAACTCAAGGATTTCTTGAAAATTAAAAATAATGGTTTACTTAACTCCTTTGCACATTCTCGTAGCACCCAACATGAAATTTCATCAGGACCCTTTGCTTTTCCTCTGTCTAATTTACTTAACTCCTCCTGTATTACTTTTTCTGCTATTTGTATATCTGGTAGTATGTGTGGACATGCATGTTCCACATAGTCCCTCTCAAATTTTTTTTCTTCTGTAAAAACTGATTGGAAATTCTTATTTAGTGCTTCACAAATATCTTTCTCTTGTGTATAAGTGATTCCCTCGTCCGTAATGGATTGTATTATATCTTTTACTTTGGTTTTGCTTCTGATGTAGTTGTAAAATAGATTTGGTTGATCACTACTTTTATTTATTATATCCTCCTCAAACTGTTTTTGGGCTTCCCTCCTTATTCTTGTATAATCGTTTCTTGCCTGTTTGTAATTATTGTATGACCTTTCACTATTGTGTCTTCTGTATCTATTCCACAACAAATCTCTTCTTTCTTTTGATTTTTTACATTCTGTATTGAACCATTTCTGTATTTTCTTATCTGCTTCTTTGTGCTGTGGGATGTACTTCTGAACTCCTATTTCATATAATTCACAGATTTTTTTATATACAGCATTTAAATCTTGTCCTCTAAGCTCATTTTCCCAATCAACTTCTAAGAAATACTTCTTTAGGTCTTGATAATTTCCATTTTATAGTTTAGGCTCTTTTTGTAACTTTCATTGCTGTTAACTATGTTATATGCTATCCTGAAGTTGTAATTTAGTACTGCATGATCGCTTTTGCCAAGTGGAGGGTGATATATTAAACTGTCAATATCATTTTCTTGCCTAGTAAATATTGGATCTAGCATAGAACGTACATCGAGTCCTCTTTTTCTGGTGGTTTCCCTCACATGTTGCGTTAGGAAAAACTCTTGCACGAGATCCAGGAGCTTTTGGTCCCAACAGCTTTCTTGGCTAATTATATCTAGAGAATTCCAATTTATATTTGTATTAAAATCTCCAGTTAGTATAATTCTTTCCGATTTCTCTTCCATTTTATGTAGTAATGCTCTTAAACTCTGAATTGTACTCTCTACCAGGTCCTCATATTCGTCTCATTCCCATGTGTTTGATCTGGGTGGCATGTACAAATTGGCTACAATTACTTTCCCTTCAGATGTGTTGATCTCTACTGCAATCAGTTCTACTTGTGAGGGTATATCTAGTTTTATTTCATTGACTTTTAGATTTTTCTTAGTTAATATTATAATTCCTCCTCCTTTTTTTAAGTCTGTCTCTTCTCCATATATTGTATTCCTCTAAGGTTAGTATGTCATTGGATATCCTGGGTGTTAATTTTGTTTCAGGTAGGCATATTATATGTGGTTCATTTTCTCTGACATAATCGTTCATCTCTAGGAATTTAGATACCATTCAATCCACATTTGAGTACATCAACTTTATCATCTTGTTTATATACTTGTCATGACATGGTTCTACTACCTTCCTCCTTTTTATTCCCTCCTGTTTATGTACCACTTTTGTACCTGCAATCCTATTACTTTGTAAAAATAATGTGTTCTCCTCTTCTGATCTTCCCTCATTTTTTGTTTTTGCTTCCTCCCTCTTCTCTTTCAGTAATTCCAGTTCCTCTTGTGTTAGGCATCTTTTTATCCATACATTTTTGAACTCCTCTTTTTCCATAAGATTCTTTTGCATTTTTTAGTATCTCCTCCACGGTGTTTACACACTGGAAAGTTACCTTTAGAGATCTGGACTTGCTTTTCTCGTATTTCCCTAACCTTTTGTGTTCCTCTATGTCTTTACTACAGATTTCCTCTGATACTTCTTTTTACATTTGCCATCTCCTTTTTGTCTCTTGTGATCTTGTTTTTTATTTCTTCCTCTTCTATACCAGTAATTACTATAGATTTGTTGATATCTACTGAATATCTGACTAACTTTGGATTGTTTTGGATTATTCTTTTCACTTCCTTTTTAATGCTTTTTTCTTCCACCCTTGTTTCTAAGTCTTTCTTTACTTTCACCATTTCAGCATATGTGGTTTCCACATCATTTTTGTAGCTTTGCACAGCTTCATTCACCTGTGTTATCTTCTCAATATCACTGCTCTGTTCTATCAGACTGCTTACTCGCCTAATTGTCTCTGTATCACTTTTGAACTCTTCCATAATACTCTAATGATTGACTACTGTACTTGCCATTTCACTCATTTTCCTCCTAAGTGTACTCACTTCCACTGTTAGTTCACTGATGGTTGTGTCTTTCTTGTTGACCTCCCTTCCTAGTTTTTCTATTTCTTCCTTTTGCAAGTGCATCTGCTTCTTTATTTCATCAATTTCATTCTGGAAAGACATCTCCAGTTTGTGTACACGTTCAACCAGTCAATTGTGAGTCTCCATTTCCACCAGTCCTTGGTAGAAATCATCATCTTGCTTTCTACCTTTATCCCTTTTCTTTTCCAAATTTGCTTTACTAAAGTATGTGGCCATTTTGCAATACTAAAAGCACAGAGTACTTACATTCCATGGGGCAGTGTGTGTGTGCGTGTGTGTGTGTTAGCATTGCCTACATCTAGCTGATATCCTTAATTGACAGAATTGACGAAAGTATTATTTTTTGTCATTAATAAATGCAACCAAACCGTTGGCATTTCTGTATGTACTCACCGACTCCGGACCTGTATTCGTCACATGAGTAGCGAGGAGCGTGGTAACGCGTGAGTACGGCCAAAAAGTAGCGGCGCTCTCAGTTCCGCTACTGGCTAAAAAAAGTAATGTTATTACCATCATCACTATTAAAATAGTAGCGGTGCTACGTAGTGCCGCTACTAATAGCGGCGCTATTCCCAGCTCTGAATATAAGTATTGTTTCACTCACCAAGTACATCAACATACCTGACCTTTTTTGGCGACATTACCTGATCATCATTTCTGACTGTTTCTTCCTCTTTAATGCTAAGTAAACTTTGTCCTCCACATTGTCATTGATTGGGGAATCACTCTGGCCTTGAATTTCGTACCGTCACACGATGTATCTTTACTGGCCAGGTCACTGGTAACAGGTGAATTGCCGAGACAATGGCATGTGGGGGGGGAGAGGTCATGTGGGATAAGGATTGACCTTGCCTGGCATCTTGTAGAGGAAGGTGTCCCGTGCATACGTACCAAAAATCACGCACAAAATTTGAAAATTGTGCATATTAGGGACCTTGCAATTGCTGCACGTTTATATATGTCAACGGGAGTCACAGTGACAAAATGTGTTGATGTATATATACGTCAGTGGGAGTCGGCGGGTTAACAGATTCAAGGGTAATGTTGAAACGCATACAGTTGTAAAATATTACAGTTACTTAATACCTGCAATGTTAAGAACACAAATTGCTATTTTCTTGCAGCATAATATACAGAATATAAAATTAATATTTCATTCACTATTCAGTGTACTCTATGGGCTTATATTTCAACATGAAGTCTATCATAGTGAGGGGTAATGGGAGAAAGATACACTCGCAGCGTACTCATGATGTTCATTTGGTACCGTAGCTTGTACAGTAAATACAGATAAAAGAAAACTTCGTTTTCAGCATTGGACTGAACCATTGCTGCTGCCATACAAGAAGATACATGGTAATCACATTCACGGCTTGCACACGAATGGTTCACTCTCGTCCATCTCAACCACCAATGGTATACCACTAGTTTAGTATTTACATTATTTTAATATGATCGGAGAATTAAGTTAATATGAAGAAGCCTGTTATTGATTTGTCGGAATTATTTAGAATTCTCAAAGATTATATTATGTGGCCCACATACCATAAACCAGCTTCCAGTCCATCTGGTAACAGTCCACAAACTATGGGGTGTGAACCCTTGACTCAGAGGAAAGTCAGCCTCACCATACTTGGTGGAACTGCTCCTGACTCCAACTTTCCCCTCAGGCTGCCCTCAGTTGTCAAGATGGAAATGTGAAATCTTGCATGACCATCAACAAAGGTGTAAGGAATTAACCAATATTAAAGAACCTGCACCTGGGGATCTTGAAGAGGAAGCACAAGCTCAGACACTCAATCCTGACTCAGCAAGACAAAAGAATGGAATTTTGTACGGGTTCAGTCAAATTGTAGGCATTATTCGAGTACCGTAGGAACGGAACTTGGGAGGGATGAAGGTGCCATTTTGACCCCAGAAAAAAATGAAGATAGATTTCAAGACAAATGAGATTGCATTTATGTATGTATACAGGGTCAAGTATGTTATGAACACCAAATGACCTATTCATCTAATGCTGAGGGAGGGGGCATAACCCAACTTCAGCACCCCACAGTTTTGGAAGACGAATGAGTATATACTGGTGTGTGTGTGTGTGTGTGTGTGTGTGTGTGTGTGTGTGTATTTACCTATTTACCTAATTGTATTTACCTAATTGTATCCTTACAGGAATGAGTCAAGCTCGTACTGTCCCGTGTCTTAAACCATATTTATTGTACATACCCTTAAATTTGTGAATTGTTTTGGCACACACTATTTCATTCGGTGGTGCATTCCATTGATCAATTGCTCTGTTTGGGAAACTAAATTTCCTTACGTCTTTATCACCTCTCTTCTTACGCAGTTTTTTGCAGTGTCCTTTTGCTGATGCTTCTCCATATGTTAAGTAATCATTTATGTCTATTTTCTCCTTTCCTGATATGCACTTATATAGCATTATCATGTCACCTCTTTTCCTTCTCTCCTGTAGTGTTGGTAGATTCAGTTTATTTAGTCTTTCTTCATAGCTTAGGTCCCTTAAGCTTGGTATCCATCTTATAGCGGCCCTTTGAACTTTTTCAATCTTGTCTATATGCTTTTTGAGATGAGGACTCCAGACTACTGATGCATATTCCAGGGTTGGTCTAATGAATGATGTTATTATCCTTCTTAGCATGTCTTCATTTATGTATGTGAATGCTATTCTTATATTTGCAAGCAGTGTATACATGTTCCGTGCCTTCTCGCTGATGTGGTCAGCCGGAGATAGTCTGTTATTGATAATCACACCTAGGTCTTTCTCTCTACTTTCTGATGTGTATAGGGTTTTATTTCCTAACTTATAATCCCAATCAGGTCTTTTTCCACTTTTACCAAACTTGATTACATGACACTTGTCCACATTGAATTCCATTTGCCATGTACTACTCCATTCATGAAGTTTGTTTAATTCTTCTTGTAGCTCCCTACAAGAGTCTGTGTTAGTAATTCTCCTTTGTATTTTTGCATCATCTCCAAACATGTTCATATAGCTCTCATTTCTAGTGTTACTGTTTATATCATTTATATACACTAAAAACATGATTGGTGCCAGCACTGAACCCTGTGGTACTCCATTAGTCACTTCTTTCCATGATGAGTAGTTTCCTCTAAGTACTGTCCTCATTTCTCTTTTTATGAGAAAGTCATGCATCCAACAAAAAAGTTTGCCTCGAATTCCTCCTTGATGGTACAGTTTCCATAAAAGTCTTTGGTGTGGTACTGTGTCAAAAGCTTTCTTGAAATCTAAATAGATACTGTCCACCCATCCTTCCCTTTCCTGTATTGTGTTTGTTACTCTGTCATAGTAGCTCAACAGATTAGTAACACATGATTTTCCTTTTCTGAAACCAAACTGTCTTTCTGTTCTCATACTGTGTTCTTCTAGATGATTTACCCAAGCTTTTCTTATAAGTTTTTCTAATAACTTGCTTACAACACTGGTCAGTGATACTGGTCGGTAGTTGAGTGGATTTTGTCTAATTCCTTTCTTGAATAAGGGGACAATATTTGCTTTTTTCCAAATAGTAGTTTACCTTGACTCAAGGATTTCTTGAAAATTAAAAATAATGGTTTACTTAATTCCTTTGCACATTCTCGTAATACCCAACATGAAATTTCATCAGGACCACTTGCTTTTCCTCTGTCTAATCCACTCAACTCCTCCTATATTACTTTTTCTGCTATTTGTATATCTGGTAGTATGTGTGGACATGCGTGTTCCACATAGTCCCTCTCAAAATTTTTTTCTTCTGTAAAAACTAATTGGAAATTCTTATTTAGTGCTTCACAAATATCTTTCTCTTGTGTATAAGTGATTCCCTCGTCCGTAATGGATTGTATTATATCTTTTACTTTGGTTTTGCTTCTGATATAGCTGTAAAACAGCTTTGGTTGATCACTACTTTTATTTATTATATCCTCCTCAAACTGTTTTTGGGCTTCCCTCCTTATTCTTGTATAGTCGTTTCTTGCCTGTTTGTAATTATTATACGCCCTTTCACTATTGTGTCTTCTGTATCTATTCCACAACAAATCTCTTCTTTCTTTTGATTTTTTATATTCTGTATTGAACCATTTCTGTATTTTCTTATCTGCTTCTTTGTGCTGTGGGATGTACTTCTGGATTCCTATTTCATATAATTCACAAAATTTTTTATATACAGCATTTAAATCTTGTCCTCTAAGCTCATTTTCCCAATCAACTTCTAAGAAATACTTCTTTAGGTCTTGATAATTTCCCTTTTTATAGTTTAGACTCTTTTTGTAACTGTCATTGCTGTTTACTATGTCATATGCTATCCTGAAGTTATAATTTAGTACTGCATGATCGCTTTTGCCGAGTGGAGGGTGATATATTAAACTGTCAATATCATTTTCTTGCCTAGTAAATATTAGATCTAGCACTGAAGGTACATCAAGTCCTCTTTTCTGGTGGTTTCCCTCACATGTTGCGTTAAGAAAAACTCTTGCACGAGATCCAGGAGCTTTTGGTCCCAACAGCTTTCTTGGCTATTTATATCTAGAGTATTCCAATTTATATTTGTATTGAAGTCCCCAGTTAGTATAATTCTTTCCGATTTCTCTTCCATTTTATGTAGCAATGATCTTATACTCTGAACTGTACTCTCTGCCAGGTCCTCATATTCGTCTCTTTCCCATGTGTTTGATCTGGGTGGCATGTACAAATTGGCTACAATTACTTTACCTTCAGATGTGTCGATCTCTACTGCAATCAGTTGTACTTGTGATGGTATATCTAGTTTTATTTCCTTGACTTTTAGATTTTTCTTAGTTAATATTATAATTCCTCCTCCTTTTTTTAAATTTCTGTCTCTTCTCCATATATTGTATTCCTCTAAGTTTAGTATGTCATTGGATATCCTGGGTGTTAATTTTATTTCAGTTAGGCATATTATTTGTGGTTCATTTTCTCTGACATAATCATTCATCTCTAGTAATTTAGATACTATTCCATCCACATTTGAGTACATCAACTTTATCATCTTGTTTACATACTTGTCATGACATGGTTCTGCTACCTTCCTCCTTTTTCTTCCATCCTGTTTGTGTACCACTTTCGTACCTGCAATCCTATTACTTTGTAAAAAAAATTCTTCTTCTCCTCTTCTGATCTTCCCTCATTTTTTGTTTTTGCTTCCTCCCTTTTCTCTTTCAGTAATTCCAGTTCCTCTTGTGTTAGGCATGTTTTTATCCATGCATTTTTGAACTCCTCTTTTTCCATAAGATTCTTTGCATTTTTTAGAATCTCTTCCACAGTGTTTACACTCTGGAAAGTCACCTTTAGAGGTCTTGTCTTGCTTTTCTCGTATTTCCCTAACCTTTTGTGTTCCTCCATGTCTTTACTACAGATTTCCTCTGATACTTCTTTCAGTAAGTTCATTACATTTGTCATCTCCTTTTTGTCTCTTGTGATCTTGTTTTTAACTTCTTCCTCTTCTATACCAGTGATTACTATTGATTTGTTTATCTCTACTGAATCTCTGACTAACTTTGGATTGTTTTGGATTATTCTTTCCACCTCCTTTTTAATGCTTTTTTCCTCCAACCTTGTTTCTAAGTCTTTCTTTACTTTCACCGTTTCAGCATACGTGGTTTCTACATCATTTTTGTAGCTTTGCACAGCTTCATTCACTTGTGTTATCTTCTCCTCAATATCACTGCTCTGCTCAATAAGACTGCTAACCTGCCTAATTGTCTCTGTGTCATTTTTGAACTCTTTCATAACACTCTCGTGATTGACTACTGTACTTGCCATTTCACTCATTTTCTTCCTAAGTGTACTCAATTCCATTGTTAGTTCACTGATGGTTGTGTCTTTCTTATTGGCCTCCCTTCCTAGTTTTCTATTTCTTCCTTTTGTAAGTGCATCTGCTTCTTTATTTCATCAATTTCATTTTTGAAAGCCATTTCTAGTTTGTTTACACGTTCAACCAGTCTATTGTGAGTCTCTACTTCAACCAGTTCTTGGTAGAAATCATCATTTTGCTTTTTACCTATATCCCTTTTCTTTTCCAAATTTGCTTTACTAAAGTATGTATCCATTTTGCAATTCTTAAAGTGCAAAACATATACTTACAATCTCCGTGTTGTAGTCTAAACAAACCTCAGAGATGACTCAGCGTATTCTTTCGTCTTGGTTCTATTTCCTGTTTGAACAAGTATTTGTTTAAACTTTTAATTTTTTCCTTTTAATAATGAACAATCATTTAGTGTAACCTGGTACTGAGCTTGACTCATACAAAGATACAAATTTAGGTAATGCCACTGGCCGTGATGATTCGGCACGGAGCGCCGGCGTCACATGTCCGTCCAGCTTGAATCCCTCTGTGTGGGTGTGTGTGTGTGTTAACTTGCGGGAGGGAGTAGATGGACATTGACGCATATCATGTCTGATTAATCGTCTACTCACGAAATTAACAAATTTTAGATATAATTATAGATCTTTTGAACGTAAAAAAAATATATAAATTTAAAAAGGTTTACCAAAAATAATATTTTAATGTAGTTGCATAATTTTTACCGCCTTTTAATGTATTTATTTATAATAATTTCAATAATAATAACTATTATTATTATTATTATTATATTTTGGGAGGGGCGAAGTGAACGGTGCCCAGTTTACATGAATCTGTACATATATCTAACATGTGCCATCATCGTTGTGCGGTACTGGGGGTCAATCAATTGTCTGTAACTTAACTAAAATTACGCCGAGTATCACCGATGGTTCATTATATAAAATTCTTCTTTTTCCTTTTCATTTCAGTGTGTGTGTGTGTGTGTGTGTGTGTGTGTGTGTGTGTGTTTCTATCTTGCATTCCCTTCCGTGGACTCATATACTTACATCTCGTCTTCCTCTTTCATGTCTTTTTCTTCTCCTCACCTTCCCTTTCCCCTCCCTTATTCGTTTATCTCCATGCTTCTTTTCGAGCACCACCGTCTCCTTTGTGTGTGTCCTACTTTTCCCAGTCCTCCTCTTGAATCGTATGTCTTCATTCCATTACAGCCTTCTCCCTCCTCCTTCTCATCCTTCTCCTTTTCCTCCTGTCTCTTACCAGTGTTCCTCGTGTATCAAAAACCTCCCTCCATAACATCTCCTCCTTCCATTACCATCTCTGCTTTTTGTGATATATCTTCCCATCAGTAAAACTCTCGTCTCTTTCTATTTTTTTTTTTCCTCGTCCTTCTTGCCCTCCACCTCCTCCTCCCCCTGTTATCATATACACAGTTTCACTATTACACCTCCTCATCCTTCTCTCGTACTCCAGTTTATACTGTCTTCATTCCCGACCTTCATACACTCCTTCCTCCCTCCCTGGCTTGTGCGCTTCTCCTTCCAATTCATCTCTCTTCATAAATAGATGGATAGATAGATACAGTAGATAGATACGTCGGTAGATAGACAAATAGATACTAGGTATATAGACAACTAACAGGCAGATAGATACAGATACATATACACTGAGGTGGTTTGGTCATGTGGAGAGGATGGAGGGTGAAAGATTGACGAAGAGAGTGTATGTGAGTGAGGTGGAGGGGGGAAGAGGGAAGGGGAGGCCGAGGATGAGATGGAGGGATGGGGTGGAGAGGTATATGAGAGAGGGGGGTGTGAGTTGGGAGCAGGGACATAGCGACTTGGAGGCGATTTGTTTGTGGCCACCCCAAACGGGATTGAGGCGTCTGGCAATACATAGATAGATAGTTATATACCGGTATTTATACAATATAATATATATATATATATATATATATATATATATATATATATATATATATATTTGTGTGTGTGTGTGTGTCCGACTCTGGGCATAGGCTTCACACCCTGCTCCCTAGGCCCAGTAGGTCACCTACATACCATACACCTCTACATGTCATCACCTGGGCACTAACACCCACCCTCCATATTGAGTACATGCTGGACCGTCTCAGACAGGACTGGTGTATTGGTATTACTGAAGGTATTTTTACATGTCGGCGGGTCTTCTGGTAGATCAGTAAAGTTTGTTTTATGAAATTCAAATCCTTAAATTATTCCCTGCCCCAGCGGGGGATTCGAACCTGGGTCCATTAAGACTACAGGCCACCTCTCTATCAATTCAGCCACCGCCTTCCTCTCTCTCTCTCTATCTCTCTCTCCTCCCCACGGGTTGACTATAGCCTCCCTGACACTCTTCTTCCTCTCTCTTGTTACTGTGTCCTGCCCATTCCCTCTATATCTCTTTTAACTTTTCTTCCTCATCCCTCTCGCGCTTTTGTCCCTCATGCATTTCCATTCCTACTCTTTGTTTCACTCTGTCTTACCTGTTCCTCCCTTCATTCCATCGCACTTGCCGTCTTCCCTCTCTCCCTCCTTGTTTACCCTTTTCGCAGTCTCTCCTTGCTTCTTTAACTCCTCCCCCCCCTCTTCGTTCATTCATTTCTTTGTTCCTTCTCCCTTTCCTTCATTCCTTCCCTCTTTAACACTCCCCTATCTTCGTTCATTCGTTTGTTCATTCCTTTATTCCATTTCTCCTTCATTCCATCCTTCCTTCATTCATTCATTCCCTATTCTTTCATTTTTTTCCTTACTTCCTTTCTTCTTTTTTTTTTTCATATTCTTTCCTACTTACGTGTCGTCACTTTTAAGAACGATGGGGAAACAAAGGGAAATAAGGGTGAAGGAGAGGAAAGCTAAGGAAGGAAGAAGGATGGAAGTAGAAACTGGAGTTCACGGAAGAGCACGTAGATAAAGTGAGGGTGAGGGGGAGAACAAGAGGAGCGGAGGGAAGGGATAGAAGAATCAGGGTGAAATGGAGACGGCTGGGGTTGGGAGTGGATCAAAGGAAGGGAAGGGTAGGGAGAGTGACCCCGGAAAGGAAAGGAAGGGAAGGATGTGGGGAAAGTAGGGAGGAGAAAGAAATCGCAAATGAAAAGGAGATATTAGAATGGAAATAGGGAAGAAGGAAAGGAAAGGTAGGAAGGGAAAAAAGCAAAGCAGGAGGTGGGCAAGGGGAGGGGAAGAGAGAGAGAAAAGGCAGACTGAAAAGCTGAGAAAGGGAAACGAAAGACAAATAAAGGTCCAAGTGCAAGAAGAAAAGAAAAAGATGAGAGGAGGAAGAGTGAAAATATTGAATGAAAATGGAACGAAGGGAAGTGTACAAAGGAAGAGGAGGTCGAGTGAAAGTTGAGAAAGGAAGAGGAAGGGAAGGAAGAAAGAAGGGCGAAGAAGAGGATGGAAGGAGGATATAGGGGAAGAATGGTGGAGGAGAGGGGGTGGAGTGGGGGTCTAGTCTTTAATATAACTAGATATAACTACACTCAAGGAAGTGTTGCCCCTTGGTGGTTCTCGGTCGGGAAAGACGACAGTTGTAGAATTGATTGTGATGGTGCTGGTGGCAGACATGAGACGTTCGCCACGATGGTTGTTGATGTGGTAGTGTTTGTGGCAATGTTAGAGATGTAGTTGCAATGACAGTGGTAGCGATGTTATTCTCTGATTATGGTTGTTGCTGTTGGTAGTGCTAGAGACGTACATGTCAGGGTTGTAGCTGTAGTCATTAAGGTAGTGATGGTAACATTTTTGAACTTACAGTTGTGGTAATAACTAGCTGTGATCTTAGTGAAGGTGGTGGTGGTGGTAATGACCAAGAACGAGTTATGTGACAGTGGTGCTTGTGGTAATAATTTCAGTGATGGTGGCTGCGGTGACAGAGTTCTAGTAAGGATATCAGGTGTTTTGTGGTCATAACGAAAGATACTGGCAGTGGTGTTAGTGGAGTTTAGATACATTTGTTTATGTTGTTGGTGCTGCTGGTTATTTTGGCGATGATAAAATGGCACGTTTACTTTAACCTGACAAAGTTCTCTAGTCTCGTCATCTCGGATGATAGTCTAATGTATTCAGACTGAATGGCTGATTTAACTAGTAACCACGGAGATTATTCCTAGCTCATACGCACTGCTCATCTTTCATATAACAGCAATATCATATATAACTTGTGGGAGTGGTCCAGTTGTGTCAGGCGAAACCAAGTAGACCATAGTGATGCTTATAGTGTCGCAAGTAATGGTATTAACTACGATTGTTCCACCTCAGATTGCAGGAGATTTTCATTCTATTCCACCTTACATGCCGAAGTTGCTGAAAGGCGACTCCACAAAAATGCATTTCTACATCCTTTCCCTTACACATCTTCGTGACTAACACCAGAATCTACTCTTAATAAAAATATTACTAGTCAACATGCAAGATGGGAAGATGGCAAATTTATGTCATGTTGAAGAGATTTGAGTATAATGATGCTTGTGATGATGATAGCAGTGATATTTTTTGTTGCTGCCGTGGTAGTTTTAATGCGGTTGGTAAGTGTAACATTGATCATTCATTCATCATCTAATCCTGTGTTGCCCCATGAGGAACGTAGGACCCGGGGCTAGGCAAGTTGGTCCTGACATTCAAGATGAGAGTGACCAGCCTCACCCATCCTTGAGTGGCATTATTTGTGCAATAAACCCCAACCACCCCTTGAATACCTGTACTGGCTTAATCCGATTGGAACTCCTTAATTGCCCACTAAATCACCAGCCGCCATAATCTGGTTATATGGTTACCACCCAGCGTAGTAAATGGTTTCCTGGTGTACAGGAAACCATTTGGCTTGTCACTCAGTGTAGAGTCACCCGTAGACAGAAGGAAGATGAAAGATTGAAGGAAAGAAAGACAGACGAGGAAGAAAACAAAGAAGGAAGGGAGGAAAGGGCAGGAACTCGAGAGCAGCATTATATCGAGTGAGTGGATGGTGAGCGTCCTCATCTACCACAAATATCTGTTAATGTAACACGAGAAAAATTTAATGGAGAATTCTATGTTAACCCCTTCTTTACGAGATGTCTCCCATTAGTCAAATGAAATCGTTTTAGTGAAGCCAGCAGGAAAATCAAGAGTAGGATTGCTCTGGGATCGCGGCGAGGCCTCAATAGGCTTAAATTAAGAACTTTTACTACAGTTGTCGGTAGTTGGCGCCACCTCAGGTGTCAGCTGATGGCTGATTTGGATTCTTCATATCAAATTACCGTATATGGTATATACCACTTTTACTTCTCCAAAGGCCTCCTTTTAAGAAATCCGCCAGAAGCAGAAGAAGAAGAAGAACACTGGCCACTCATTGACCTTCTGGGTATCTATCTATCTATCTATCTATTGCCAGACGCCTCAATCCCGTTTGGGGTGGCCACAAACAAATCGCCTCCAAGTCGCCCTGTCCCCCGCCATTTCACTGCCCTGCTCCCAACTCACACCCTCCTCTCTCATATACCTCTCCACCCCATCCCTCCATCTCATCCTCGGCCTCCCCCTCCCTCTTCCCCCCTCCACCTCACTCACATACACTCTCTTCGTCAGTCTCTCACCCTCCATCCTCTCCACATGGCCAAACCACCTCAGTGTGTTCCTCATAACGCTTCCTATCACATCCACATCCACACCACAACGCTCCTTTATATCCTCATTCGTCAGCCTGTCTCTCCACGTGACTCCACAGGCTCCTCTTAAATAACTCATTTCCACTGCTCTCACTCTTGACTTGTGTCCTTCCAACAATGTCCAAGCTTCACTTCCGTACATTAGAGTTGGTATCACAATACTGTCATGTAGTAACTTTTTCACTTCCATGCTCACTTCCCTGTTTCTTATCACTGCTTTCAAGGAACCAGCAACCTTTCTTCCCTGCTGTACCCTTTCAAGCACTTCACCCTCCAAACCTCCATCCTTACTCATCACACTACCCAAATACTTAAACGTACTCACATTTTCCAATTCCTCACCATCTGACCTCGCTGTACATTCACTAACTTCACTTCTCTCAAAGACCATCACTTTACTCTTCCCTACATTCACCTTTAGGTTCCGTTTCTTACACACTCTCTCAAACTCATCCACCAAGCCTTGCAGCTCCCCTTCGTCTTCACTCAACAACACAGTATCATCTGTAAACAACAGTACAGGGAGTTTCCAAACACTATCCTCTCTCACCAGGGCCACTCCAACATCCACTACCCTACCTTGTACCTCTTTTATTACCCCATCCATGTACAGATTGAACAACCATGGAGACATGACACATCCCTGTTTCGAACCAACTTTCAAAGAGAAAAATTCACTTAGTTCACCATCCACACGCACTGCAGCCTTCGCACCATCGTACATACTCTTCACAGCATTCAACAACTTCCTATCTACTCCATATATTCTTAACACTTTCCACAATCCTTGTCTATCCACCCTGTCATATGCTTTCTCCAAATCCATGAAAGCATACAACTTCTTTCCCTTCCCTAGAAACTTTTCCACTAAAGATCTAAGAATGAATATCTGATCTACACAACCTCTTCCCTTCCTAAAGCCTCCCTGTTCTTCTCCAACTACTGTAATTTCTATGTTCTTTCTCTAACTCTGTCTATAAGTATCCTACCATACACTTTTCCTATTATGCTAAGAAGACAAATGCCCCTATGATTACCACACACTTCTTTTTTCCCCTTTTCCTTTGTATAAGGGAATAACTATACCTGACTTCCAATCCTCCGGGACTCTACCTTCCTCCCAGGCCAATCTGCACATCTTCCACATCCATTCTACTACTATCTCTCCCCCATGCTTCAGCATTTCACCACACACTCCATCAATTCCTGGGGCTTTCCCTGATTTAACTTTCTTCATTGCTTCCACAACTTCTATCCTACTGATTTCTTCCTGTCTTCTCACCTCCCTCCTTCTCCCAGCCATTCCCCAGCCACTTTATACTCGCATTACTTCCATCCTCTACGTTCAACAATTCCTTAAAGTGTTCTCTCCATCTGCTCACTTTTTTCTCCCTTCTCCACTAGTAATCTACCATTTTTATCTTTCACTCCCCTGCTAACTTCACTTCCACCCTGTCTTACTCTTTTCACTTCTCTCAGAACATTTTCTTACAGTCCCTCCACTTTACACTCAAATTCCTTCCAAATTCCTCATCCACTCTCTTCTTACTCTCTCTTACTAATCTTTTCACCTCTCTCTTCCTTTCCACATATAACTCTCTCTTCCGCCTCTCAACTTCTTCCACGCCCCTATTTCTCACCCATTCATTGTATGCTTTCTTCTTTTGTGCCACAGCCTTTTTCACCTCTTCAGTCCACCACGCTGTTCCGTGCACCCCCTCCGCCTTCTCTTCCTTTCACACACCACATCACATGCTGCACATATTTCTTCTGTAAATATCTTACACACACCTTCCACGTCTCCCATCTGCTCCAATACATATTTGCCCAATCGTTCCTCCACTTCTCTTTATACTCTGCCTTTTTCTCATCCTCTTGTAACCTTTCCACTCTCCTTGCAACTACTCCTTCCTCTCGTCTTTCCCTTCTTCTATTCCTCCATCTCACTTGCATCCTAATTCTGGCCACCACCAAGTAGTGGTCAGAAAGTCCACTCCCCCAACCTCTATACACTCTTGCATCCTTTACACATCTTCGCATCCTTTCATCCACACACACATAATCAATCATTGCCTTCCTTTCATTCAGTTCACCACCCACCCTTCTCATCACTCGCCATGTATACCTGTGGATCATTTTATGCCTGAAGAGGGTATTGGCTATCACCAACCCCCTCCCAGCACAAATGTCCACTAACGCACTCCCATTCTCATCTATCTCGGCAGGCACACCCCACTCACCAACTATTCCATCCACCTTCATATTACCAACTTTACCATTCATATCACCAACTTTACCATTCATATCTGGGTATCGCCGCATGTAAAAATATGTCACCTCACGGGAAGGGTTATTGGGGATAGATAATAACCCTCTTACTATTGGGGGATGAGTTCTCTTAAGATGAATGATATCGTCTGACGGTTGAAAGAGAAAGAGAAAAAGCGGCCAGACAATGGATTTCAATAGGCATTATATAATTGCTCCTTCACACGATTTTACTGAGTTAACGAAAACCCATAGCGTTCAGAGGGATAATGCAGATTTTTTTTTTTTTCTGTCGCCACAAAGCAATTTCCCAAAATCGTCTTTTGGTAACAGGAGTAGCGCTCTTATATGATACGTCATGGTAATGCAAGGGTTAATTATTTGGTGTTTATGGCAGCATGAGGAAGAAAAAAATAAAAATGACAAACGTTAATCTGAGTTAATGGGACTTCCTGGTATGCGTTCATTAGGTAACCTCGGGTGTGATAATTAAGGGCAGAGGGTGGCTGGAATCAGAGAGAGAGAGAGAGAGAGAGAGAGAGAAAGAGAGACAGGCAGACAGACAGACAGACAGACAGACAGAGACAGAGAGAGAGAGACAGAGAATCCAATTTTAATCACTTTGAAGCTTAGGGACCCGAGGCTCTACTACAGTAGTCCAATATATTTAAGAGTAGATCACCAATGGAAGGCCGTCACTCGGATTGGGTATTCTAACAGCCACACAACCAAGAGATTTTATTCGGGTTCGGATAGACGTTTTCGAAATGTAAGGCTTGTATTGCATTCATTAACTCCGTCACCAGAAGTCGTCTGTAAACTACAAGTAACACCGGGGATATTTATTGGATAGGCGTTGGAAGGCAAGGTTACAGTAAAACATTCGTTTTATTCATTGACGTCAAATTGGTTTAATATTGAATATACTTCATAAGAACTTAAATAATTCTTTAATATGTGATAATTATAGTGATTGTGTGCCAGGCCCAAGCTTCTTTTTTTCTTTTTACTCTCAGCTGAGTGTTCATCTTACGGAATGTGCAGATGAATATGTAAATCAACAAACTGTGAGTCAAACGTGCTCTGTGAGTTACGTACCTGAGAGATTCTGTGTCCATCGAAGAGTGACAAACAGTGAAAAACCTTGAGTCTGTGACGCATCGAACTGCTTTATTTCTTATTACCAACACAGACTTTTTTTTTTTTTTTTCAAAACAATATACTATTTGTTGGCTCAAATCCCTATCTCGTTTCGAAAATATACCTTAAGATGAACGGTATCGTCAGGAAAAGGCAATATTAGGTTACAGAATATGTCATGAGAATGGCAGACATACGGACACATCAGGAAAATATGCAGGCGAAAAATTGCCTATGACTTTGAACGAGAGTAATGGAGAATGCATGAGAGTGAAAGACTGACCAGGACTGAGAGATTAACTGGGAAAAGGTATATGGGTGACACACTGGATGTATGAATGTATGCAGGTGACAAATTGGATGGATGAACGTATGCAGGTAACTGATTGGATGGATGAGTATGCAGGTGACAGACTGGATGGATGAGCGTATGCAGGTGACGTATTGGATAGATGAGTGTGTACAGGTGACATATTGGATGGAGTAGTGTATCCAGGTGACATATTGGATGGCTGAGTGTATGCAGGTGACAGATTGGATGGAGGAGTGTATGCAGGTGACATATTGCCTGGATGAGAGTATGCAAGTGACATAATGCTTGAATGAGAGTATACAAGTGACAGATTGGATGGAGGAGTGTATGATAGCCTCGGAGAGTTCCAACATGGTTGACCCTTCCTTACAACTAAGCCTTCTCCTTATGCTGTTAATCTATTCTCATGGTTGGGCTCCTCCAGTCACAACCATATCACCTTATTCTATCCTATTGCTCCAGTTAGGTCTGTGGACTCCCAAAAAGCAGCAGCTGAGGCATTTTGGAGATGGTGATTGGGAGGCCCTCAGGCAATACTTGTTTGATTTTCACTGGAATGATTATTGTTTCCAAGGCCGAAAGCCATCTGACTATGCCTCGCACATCACGGAGGCTTACAAAAGACCTCCAAAAGGTACTTGAGCCAACCCACCCCTGAAACTCATCTCTGTTATATCTCTGCCCAAAACTCTGTTAAGTCTGTTCTTGTGTCTGCTAAGAATTTTCATTCGTGCTAAATGCTTTGAACTCTCCGACTCAAATTCTTCCCACTCCTTTTGGCACTTTGCCAAAAACTTTTTTAACAACTTTACTTCGTCATCCTTTCCTCCACTCATATTCACTGATGGTTATGCAGCTGTTTCTTCTCCTGAGAAAGTAGAACTCTTTGCTCAGATTTTTTCCTCCGATTCTATCTTAGATGATTCCGGTGTTGTTCCTCCATCACTTCCCCCCTTTGACTTCCTCACATCTTAAATTAACATTTTTTCAATTAAAGTGTTTTCTGCCCTCACTGGCCTCAGTGATAACAAGTCATATGGATCTGATGGGGTCCCTCCTGTTGTCCTAAAGAACTGTGCTTCTGTGCTTACACCCGACCTAGGTAAACTCTTTTCCCTTTGATTGTCAACTTGTACCTTTCCTTCTTGCTAGAAGTTTGCTCTCATTCAGCCTTTCCCAAAGAAGGGTGACCATTCCCAACCCTGTAACTATCGCTCAGTTGCTCTAATATTCTGTAGCGCTAAAGTTCTTTTTAGTCTATTCTTAGCCCCCCCCCAAAAAAAAAAAAAAAAATCAGCTTTCCAGTCACAACTATCTTTCCTAACATCAGTATGGCTCTACCACGGATGCGCCGCTGGAGGTTTTCTCACCTTCCTTTCAGATTCATGGTCATCCATCTTTCAGGACTTTGGCGAAAGCTTTGCCACTGCACTCGACAAAGTTTCGATTGAGTTTGGCATAAATTTTTAATTTCCAAACTGCCTTCTTGCGAGTTCTATTCTTCTATTTGAGACATCATCTCTTGCTTCCTTTTCGGTCGTTCAATAGCTGTTGTCGTAGACGACCACTGTTCTTCTAAAGCTTTCAACAGTGGTGTTCGCAGGGCTCTGTCCTATCACTAATTCTCTTCCTTCCATTCATCAATGACCTTCTAAGCTGAACATCGAACCCTATCCACTCATACACTGATAACTCCACACCCTTCACCTTTCTATCCGCTTCTCACGTCGTCCATCTCAGCAGTTACTTGAACAAACAATGGATGAAGCTATGGCACAATTTGTTTGAACTGGGTCATATCTCTGATTGGGGTAACAGTAATCTTGTTGTTTTTAATGCATCGAAAACTCAGTTCTTTCATCTTTCGCCCCATCAGAATATTCTGCATGAGTATCCTACAGTTTTGAACAGCACCCAACTCAATACTTCATAATTTTTAAAGATACTTAGGGCTTCATTCTCTCTGGATTAATCTTGGAAAAAATCATCTTACCTCCTTTGTAAAATCTGCTTCCAAGAGATTAGGTGTGCTTCGCTGACTCCATGCCTTCTATACCTACAGTATATGTAGTTGTTGATTTTAAACAGGGCTTTTATTCCCCCCTTTGTAGGTACAACTCTCATGTGTAGGGAGGCTCCCCACATGCAGCTCTTCTCAACATGGTGGAGTCCAAGGCTTTACGTCTCATTAACTCTCCTCCTCTTACCGGCTCCCCTCAATCTCTGTCACTTTGCCACACTGTTGCATCGTTATCTCATTTCTGTCGCTACTTAAGTGGTCACTGTTCCACTGAACGGTCTGGTTGCATCTCTCCACCACTACGGAGGGTGCCTAGCACCAGTCTAGCAGCAAACTCTCATTTTTTTTTTTTATGTTCAACTCTACAGTGCAAGAGAGTACGGTTACTCCCAGTCCTTCATGTGTGGAACAGGTCAACACACTGGAACTGTCTTCCTCTGGCTGTATTTCCTACTGCCTCTTGCTCCCAGTCTCTTAAACGCAGTGTGTCCAGGCATCTTGAAATGAGCGGATCTTGAATGTGGATCTCTGTTATTTTATTTTTATTGTTTCTTAGAGGGAACAGTCTAATGGGCTTCAAGTCTTTGGTTCCTTCTTTCTTGCATAAAAAACACAGGTGTCATATTACATAGATGAATGTATACAGGTGACATACTAAGTGGAAGAATGAATACGTGTGAGAGATTGGCTGGAGCAGTATACTTGACTGAGAGACTGAATAAGAGATTGCATGAGAGTAAGAGTGACTGGGAGAACGTATGTGAGTGAAAGACTGACTAGCAGAGTATATGAGGATGAGGTAGGTCGAAAAAAGAGAGAGAGGGAGAGACCAAAAATAAGGTGGAGGGATAGTGATGCAGGAGTATGCCAGTCAGGGTGGTGGCTTGCCTTAGGAACAAGTGTTGTTACCGAGTAAGGATGGAATTGTCAGGAGATACTTTGTCGACTTCACATCTCACAGTCTTAGGCGTTGGACAGATAGATAGATAGGGAGATAGACAGATAAACACATAGGTACGAGTATATAGACAGATAATCCACTGATCCATCTAGTACGCACCCGGTATTAATTATCCCCATTCCTGGGAAAATTTAAATGTTTCAGCCAAAAGAAACACTTTCAGATCAGGAGCATCTCTAAGTGCGGCTCTGGTTTCACTAACGTTTTTCGTAAGTGAGGCGCTTCACTCCCATAGACTTTATTAGTGTAATGAAAACCCCAGGTAAGGCCCTGGTGCTTTCACCTCACGCACATATAATTTAGCGACTTTTGGAAAGCTCAGTATCAGGGTCCTGAGGCTCCCGCATATACCTACTTCGTTTGTATTTATCTTAACTCCTACAAACCGATGACTTCTTTCAATTATATTCTTGCCATTTACAGACAATGATATTCGACTTAGGGGACTTTGCAAACTTTAAATGTTGGCTCTACCTTACATTAGCCTTTACACAACTTGGTAATTTTTCTAAGCCAAAAGTAATCGTCTTGGAAGAGAAAGAATAACCCAAGCTCTAAATCATGGGGTTGAAGGGATTAAAATATTCTTGCAGTCTGTCTATTTTATGCACCACAGGATAGACTTTCGGACTAGGTATTAGGTATCGTGTTTTTTTTATGCGAGGCTAAAGGCTAAGCCCACAAAACAGTTCCTTCCAAGAAACAAACAAAAACAATACAAAAGAGAGCCAAATTCAAGATTCATTCATTTCGAGATGCCTGGACACACTGCTTTTTAAAGACTGAAGATCATAGGAAGTAAGAAATACAGACAGAGGGAGACAGTTCCAGAGCTGACCTGTTGCATAAATGAAGGACTGGGAGTAACGGTTAACTCTTGCATTAGAGACTCGGACAGAAAATGGATGAGAGTTTGTTGCTAGATGGGTCGTAAAGGTGGAGGGATGCAAACGATAGTTCAGAGGAGCAGCGACCATTGAAGTATCGACAAGATAGAGGCAACAGTGCGGCGAAGAGACAGAGGTTGAAGGGAGCCAGTAAGAGGAGGAGAGTTAATGGGACGAAAAGCCTTTGACTCTGCACTGTTGAGAGAGCTGTACAGTACGTGGGGAACCTCCCCACACATGAGAGTTGTACTCTACACAGGGGCGAACAAAACCTGTGTATAAAGTCAACAACTGTTCAAGGGTAAAGAAAGTATGGAGTCGGCTTAGCACACCTAATCTCTTGGAAGCAGATTTTACAAGAGATGCAATATGATCTTTCCAAGATAAGTCTCGAGTGAATGGTACTCCAAGCATGTTCAAGGATGATGTATGATTGAGCTGGATATTATAAAACATTAGTGGGTACTCCTGTGGAAGATTTTGTTGGGTTGACAGGTGTAAAAACTGAGTCTTTGATGCATTTAACCCGCCCCGTCCCGTCGACGTATGGGTACGTTGCAACATTTTGCATTTGCCAGTCCCGGCGACTTATTGGTACGTCGTGCAATTGCAAGGTCCCTAATTTGCACAATTTTCAATTTTCGCGCCGTGATTTTTCGTACGTATACACGGGACACCTTCCTCTATTCCTCTACAAGATGCCAAGCAGGGACAGTGCCTTACACCACATAAGCTCCCCCTCTCACGCCAATGTCTCGGCAATTCACCTGTTACCAGTGACCTGGCCAGTAAAGATATTCAGGGCCAGAGTGATTCCCCAATCGATGACAATGTGGAGGACAAAGTTTACATAGCATTAGAAGAAGAAACAGTCAGAAATAATGATCAGGTAATGTGGCAAAAAAAGGTCAGGTATGGTGATTAGTTAGTGAGTGAAACACTGCTTATAATGCCTATATTACTGCTTGAAAACCAATATACTCTCATACTACATATAAATTCATACCAAGTAAATAAATAAATACCGTTTATGAGTTGTGTGAAATAGTTACCCTCCCATAGAGCTCGTTTTCTTTGGTGCCAGGATGTTAGAAAACCCAGTCAGGTAAGGAGGAACTCCTACCTGGATCGAGTATTTTAAACCTCAGGTGAGCGATTTCTCTATGAATTTTCGATGTTTCTCACCAAAAGCGGAGGTTTTAGCCAAAAAAAAAAAAAAAATCGAAAATACCTCGGGATTGGGGGATGTCGGAGGTGCAGAAAACCTCGGGACGTGACGGGTTAAAACAACAAGATTATTTTTACCCGTCAGAGATACAAGCCAAGTCAGACATTAGGTGTGCCATAGTCTCATCCCTTGTTTGATGAAGTACCTGCTGAGATGGACGTTGCTTATATTAACCCTCTAAAAAATAGGATGGTCTGAGCAGAATGAAATGATCGGAAAAATTACGTCCTTGGGCTGAACAGGTTAAAAGACAAACGGATTGTACTAGTTGTATCTATATTTTTGCTCTCATATGTAATTATTAACTATATTTTTCATTATCCATTATCTTATCTACCTGCAGTGTATATGTATATATATCATAACTTACGTCAGACTTACTTTTAGCATATCTCATGATGCACATAGCAACATGGCATCACATAGCTTGCCTCTTGCCTCACAGGCATCAGCATTGAACATTCGATGCACTGTCAGCTTCATTCCCACGCCCCACTGAGAGCTTAGAGCCGGCAGTAATAGCCAGGGAGTGGGGATAGTAAGACGTACTCATTATAGCACTCAGACTTATACTGTGTAATCCCTTGTACGTAACTGTATAATAGTGTTTGAATAGTCAAAGATTATTTTGTTACACCAGACTTTATTTAACCTCCAAGCTATTCATTATTACACAGTTTGTGAAGATATATCAATATACAAGTGTGCTATGAGTGAATAAAGGAGGAGAGGGGCGACACAGAATGATCATCGGCAAGCCAGCTACCCCAAACAACGAGAGGACACACATCGCAGTTATTCATCTCCTACAAATGTGCCAGGCCTGATCTGTGGTGTCTGGTACATAAAATGGTGTGCAGCGGTGTTCCTACATGCCTCAACAGTTTAGTCTCCGTTAGTGTGTCGTCTTGTGAGTTTCCGGATTTACCACAACGTTGTTGCCCTCCTTCCTCCCATCCCTATCCCATTATCTCCCTGGCTCGGTGGTATCCATATTTTTAATGAGTCTTTTATGATTCACTTACCACCATATTCTCACCTCACTTTCACCACGCATATTCACCCCAACCCTCCGGGCTCAGCGCTTGGTCAGCGAGTAGTGGCATCTCTCACAAACCTTCTCAGTTGCAGCCAGTGGTCCCGGGGTGCGAAGACATCTAAGAAGATTCTCAACTAGCTGCTGGATGCGTCACGTGGAGAGCATCTGGGTGGAGCGTATTCAGGATTCTTCTTACGGCTGGGCGTGTGGCGAGCGAATGCACAATTCTTCTCAGCGCCTGGCGAGTGCATTCCTGCCGGTGTGGTGTATTGTTTCTTCTACAACATCCTGTATCGACTCTTCTTAAAAGGGGCGTGCGAGGGCGCGTGGATCTTCAGTCTTCAATCAACCTCTCTACTGTATAGTTAGTTAGAGTAATGCTGTCTGAGGTAAGGTTGGTGGAACACAAATTTTGCACATGTGATTTGTGAAATTTATGTGTACATAACATGTGTATAGTTTAAGTCATATGTGAACTACATAGATCCATGTTCATGTGTCAGTGTGTTAGTGTTCTATTGCATGTTACCGTTCAGTAAAAAGTCCTTGCGTGTTAAGGAAGAGGATAGTAGTCATAGCTCAGTTACGTTCCGTTCAGAGTTAACCATAAATCCGGGTGAGCAAACAAGTGAGTCACTCCGCAACTCCCCCGTTTTCTTTAGCGAGCCGACTACCGCGTTTTCCTTTGATAGTAACGGTGGGGAGACTAACAAATTCTCATATCAGGCCAATTTAACTCTCTCACCTAGTTCTACATGTAGTGGTAAAGTATATAACCCTTCCAATACACAATTTAGCATCATGACTCAAACCAATAACGCTAACCCTTCCGGTACACAACCTTCTCTTTTGCAAGGTTTAACTGTACTTCAAGACAATGTACCGATACGAATATGGGATTGCACTGATCCTACGTGGAATGTGTATGTATTTGTGCGCCAGATGAAAGATGAGATAGGTAGAAGGCAGTTTGCATCAGAGAGTGATAAGTTAAAATTTATACGTGGTAGAATCTCACAGACCACCGACACTCCAGCTGGCCTTCTCATGGGAGATGATTTTTACTGTACCTGTGATAATGCAGATGATTTTCTGGCAGAACTTGTGGCCGATATGGGCTCTATGTCCTTCGCTGGGGGTGATGTTATGGCCTTACTTAGGGCCCTGTATGATACCCACATGAAGGCAGCTTCCATGGATTATAGGCAAGCTGCTTGCTTTGCTCAGAATGTCAAGCTTTCCTTAGGGCAAGCATTCGGTAATTCCAGGTGGCTGAATGCTACCAAGGATGCAATACCCCTAGATAAATTCTTGTCTTTGCTGACTTTTGGTTGCTACTTTCAGGTCTTGACTCCAAGACAACAGCGCATTGCAAAACAGCTGGAATTCACCCCCGCAAAAACCCTACATGACTTTAATCGTCAGATGCGAATGAAGCTGCAGTCGCAACCTGAAGCATATCCTGTGGCCTCGGCCGTGTCTGCTCAGGGAGAGCAACGTGCAGAAAAACCCAAGAAGGACAGAAAGTCAGAGAAGCCCACGTCTGCAACAGATACTAGCACTTCTGATTCCCCAAGTAAGTGTTCTTATTGTCACAGGGGCGTTCATCCCTTGTTAAAGTGTTTCAAACTTCAAAGGGATATGAAGGACTCTCAGAATCCTTAACAAGATGCAAATGCAGGCCCTGCTGCTCAGGGCACATCATCATCATCAACCCCAAACCGGCGCAAGAAGTGGTGTCGTCACCACAAGTCCCATGGGCATTGGACGAGTGAGTGTCGTTTTCCCCCAGGTACCACAAATCAGGTCGCTAGTACCCAAGGCTCAGCTCCTTCGTCGGGGGAAGCCCAGCAGCCTCCAACAGCCGACCAGGGGTAGACTCTAACGGTAGATTCAACGCAGCTACTGTGGGTACTGCTGTAGCAAATGTAGGGCCAGGACCAAATGCTATGTCATTTCCAGTGTATCTTGAGTCTTGTACAATGTCCCTACTCCTTGATACTGGCTCTTGTGTTAATATAATTGCAGAGGTTTCCTTACAAAAGATTGAGCAGCAACTGGGAAAAACCTTTTCACGTCACCTTCCCCCACTCAACTTGATGGGACTTAATGGTGGACATTTAAATGCTACAGGTGCAGTTACCCTGTCCTTCCAGTTTGCTAGAGACACACAACCAGTTGAAGCTCAATTTTATGTGGTTCCGGCATTTGTTCTTTCTTCAGATGGGTTGTTAGGATTGCCTACTCTCCGTGAGCATGGGATAGATATTGTAAGTAGTTCCAACTCAGTTGTATGTAGAGATAGGCACTACATTGCCCTGCCGGAGTCCATGCCATTGCTTCGTGCACCTTCTGCAGTGAATAGAGCTTACCCCACGTTAGCTGCTAGTGACATTAACCCTACGCAGACGACCACTGAATCTCCCACATTGTATAATGAAGTATCACCTGTGGGTAATGATGACTCAGTTGTACCTACCGCTCCCTCTTCTTCTTCTCCCACTTTAAATGAGGTCATGGCAAATGCACATGAGGCCAATGCGGTCGTAACTGACTGCAGGCAGTTACAACCGGACGAGCTTACTCGTGTGACCGTTCGTTTGCCTGGCGTGAAAGAGGGGGTGGATGCTATCAGTTTGCCTGAGACTGTGCGTGTGAAAGGCATTTCTCTTGAGTCAATATTAGCTACTGTTTCCAAGAATGGTCAAACTGATGTTCTGGTTCATAACCGAACGAAAGGTGTACTTAAGTTAAAACCGGGAGTCTGCTTGGGGAAGTGTCTTGTATACCCTTCCACTGTTACAGAAGAAACTTTGCCATCCATAGAGGTTGTGGCTGGCCTGACACCAGCCCAGGATCACCCATCATCTAGTGAGTCCTTTCTCCAGAAGGCTAGGTCTCAGCTGAACCAGGTTGATTTTCCCGATTTTCAGACTCAGTTATTGCAGGTCCTCGAACAGAATAGGGAGGCCATAGCTCTAGCAGGTGAGCCATTAGGACATACAAATGTGGCTCATCATCACATTGCATTGAAGCCAGGTACTAATCCTATTTATGTGCCTGCGTATCGCCTTCCCCATTCTCAGAGACAGGTGGCTGACAAATTGGTTAAGGAGATGATTGAGTCAGGCATAGTCCGAGATTCGACTTCTCCTTGGAATGCACCACTGTTTCTGGTGCCAAAGAAGGATGGTACCATGAGACCAGTTATAGATTATCGCCGCCTAAATGCAGAAACGGTCCCAGATCGTTATCCTCTACCTCATTTGACCGATCTGTTGCAGAGTTTAGGGGAGAATAACAAGGTGTTCTCCTCTTTGGATCTTCTCTCGGGATACTGGCAAGTCCCTCTGCATGTGGACTCTTGCCCTCTAACAGCCTTCAGCACTCCTGAGGGACATTACGAGTTCGTGAGGTTACCCTTCGGCCTTCGTAATGCGCCTTTGTGTTTCCAGAGGTTAATCAATGAAGTATTTAGGGGACTCTTAGGGAACACAGTGTTTGCCTACTTAGATGATGTAGTGGTCGTTAGCAAGGATGTACCTGAACATCTGAGGAAGCTCCAACAAGTCTTTGCCAGACTCAAGGAGGCTGGTTTAAAGGTTAAGTTCTCTAAATGTAGGTTTTTGAAGAAGGAATTGTCTTTCCTGGGTCATGTTGTTGATGCCAGAGGTATCCAGACGGCTGATGACAAAGTCACAGCTATCCGAGACTTTCCTACACCTACCTCAGTCATAGCAGTGCCCAGCTTCCTCGGATTATCAGGGTACTATCATAGGTTCACTAGAGGGTATGCAAACATGGCCTCTCCTCTCACTCGACTTCTAAAGAAAGATGTTCCCTTTGTCTGGGGACCTGATCAGGAGAGGGCCTTCACTGATTTAAAGGCAGCCTTGATCTCTGCCCCTATCCTCTCATTCCCAGACTTTAACAAGCCATTCACTATCTTTACCGATGCATCTGGCATAGGTCTTGGAGCTGTTCTGACCCAGTGTGATGCGTCTGGCATGTACAAGCCACTAGCTTATGCGAGTAGAATTCTTAATGATGCTGAAACACGCTACTCTGTGACGCATTTGGAAGCCTTAGGTGTCGTGTGGGCTCTTAAACACTTCCGTGATATCATCTTTGGGTATGACATCATAGTTTACACGGATCACAAGGCCCTTACTGATCTCTTCAAGGGTCGTAATCTGTCGGGCAGACTACCTAGATGGTTCTTGATCATTCAGGACTACCATCCTGACATACGATATCTACCTGGAAAGGTGAACGTCATGGCTGATGCATTGTCAAGGAATGTTCCTATTGCTGCAGCTGTGGCAGACATAGTTCTGTCCACACTCTCTCTAGACAGGGTTCGGTCTGCTCAGAGGAGTGATTCCAAGTGGTCTCGTGTTGTATGTGCTCTCGAGTCAGGCGATCCACTTACTGATAGGGATGTTCCTGGATCATTATCTGATTATGACTTAATAGATGGTGTCTTAGTGCGACATTTAGATTCTGATGTCACCCAAGTCGTTGTTCCTTCAGAGCTGATTCAGGATGTGTTGGTTCTTGAACATGACTCTTCTCAGGTAGGTCATCCTGGAGTGGAACGTTGTTTGCTACAGGCTCGTAGGCGTTTCTACTGGCCTACCATGCGCTCCGACATTAAAGCCCACATTCAACGCTGTTTGTCATGTGCTCAGCACAAGGGCTCGACTGGACCTCCTGCACCAATGCTGTCATATCCTACACCTGCTAAACCATGGGACACGGTTGGTATTGACACTCTTAAGCTCCCTCGTAGTGATAGTGGCATGGAGTACTTATTGGTGTGTGTAGATCACTTCAGTAGATATGTAGTTTTAGCTCCACTGCCGGACAAGTCTGCCTTCTCGGTGGCCCATGCTCTGGTCAGGCACCTGTTTCACCCTTTTACGACTCCCAAGGTCTTGTTGTCAGACAATGGTACGGAGTTCCGAAATGAATTAGTGAGTGAAATTTGCTCCCAGTTCAACATTGCCCAGACTTATGTAGTGGCCCATCATCCTGCTTCTGATGGCTTAGTTGAAAGAGCTAACAGGAAGATTCTGGAGGCTCTTCGTCATGTGGTTCAAGGTTGCCACTCATCTTGGGACGAATGGATTCCTCAGATAGTCTCTGCCATCAACAGTTCCATTAATGCCTCCATAGGAGAGTCACCTTACTTTGTTCTGTTTGGTGAGGACAAGCGGCCCCCGTACACTCTCCTTCTGCAGCGTCCCAGTCCTGTGTATAATGATGATAATTATGCCAAGGGACATATGGCTGTTAGCCAGGATATTTTTGGTAGGGTCCGTAATACCCTGGACGCCTCTTGTCAGTTGATGGTAGATCGCCAGCACCAACACGCGCAGCCAAGTGATATTGTTATTGGTGATTTGGTCTTCGTGGCTGAACCAGACCGTTCTTCAAAGCTCTCTCCACGTTTCTCTGGCCCACTACGTGTCATTCAGGAGGAGCTTGGAAACAAGTTGCGTGTTCGGGAGTTGCATTCCGGTGCTGAGCGAGTGGTACACAGTGACAATTGTAAGAAAGTTTGCGGTGATTTCCCTGTTCCATCGGTGGACACCGATTCCTCCTCCCGACCTCCGTCAAATCTTTCTCAATCATCATCGAGCGTTGATGATTACCGGAGTAAGTTACATTCCGCCGCTCACCATGTGTAAATCATTCTTATGTATCTGCATTGTATCCTGTATTATTCAATTGTACCTTTTGCAGGAAATCATGATAACTACACTTCTCTGCCTTGGACTTCTGGTGTCGGCCCAGGGGTTCCCTCTGCCCAATGTGGTGCGTCCTGGTGCACTGGTGGCTCCAGAGGGCTCCGTTCTGATTGGGGAGGATGTGGTCAACATTAAATACGACATATCCCCCATGGGTCAGGTCTCGGCACAGATACCTATCCTGGCCCAACACTTAGATGGTTTGCGAGGGTTCTTTCAACCCCTCCTCACCATGGAGTCCACGAACGTTAGTACCCTGGACCCAGCGCTAGCCACGTCTCTTCATCTTGCTGTTGAGAGAATGGACACACTTCGTGACCGAATCCTTGACCTATCCAACCAGTTCCCCACCAACTCTCTCAATGCGGGTCATAAATCTCCATCCTTCCGTCAACGTCGAGGGTTATTCGACCTGGGTGGGCTGGTCCTCAACAAGCTCTTCGGCACCGCTCAGGCATCTGATGTATCTGCATTGGGCAAGAGACTGAATGTGATAGCTCAGGTAGTCGAATCACAGAATAGGCTTCTCACTTATGAGCATGCTGAGTTTGTGAAATTTAGGACTCACTTTAACACTGTTGTTGATCGTACTAATGTACTAACAACCCGTTTTCATAACCTTGGATCTCAGGTTGCCACTTTTGAGAACTTGTTCCTTCTTATGCAGTACCTTGCACAGTTAGATTCAGACATTTCCTTACTACAGAAGCGGTGTTCCACAATAATCACCTCCCTTGTCAATGCCGGGCTTGGCCGTGTTAATGCAGAACTACTACCACTAGATCATTTGAGGTCCGCTACTCAATTTGCGCGTGCTAATTTCAGTTTGACTCCACTCTTTGAGGGTAGTCACTTAGAATTTTATTACCCCTTGTTGGAAGCAACCCTCACTGACTCACAAATACTGGTTCACATTCCCTTGAAATCAGATGTAACTTACTCAGCTTACAGTGTCACTCCCTTTCCGATGCGTGTCAATGATTCATTGCTCAATCTTGTTTCCCAGTCAGACATGTTTCTTGTGGCAGATGATTACATGTCGGTTGCGCTCACTAGCCAAACTGTATTGACCTCCTGTAAGTCAAGTTATTTGCACGTTCACGTTTGTCCTGCTTACTTGTTTGCTCTGTTGCCATCAAGGTCAGCACCTTGTGAACTAGCAGTAGTGCGGAATCACTCGGACTTGATCCATAAATTCTGTCAGTTTGAACCTGTGAGCCCTGACTGGCCGGTCTACCATGCGCACGTTGGTGGTAATCAGTTCTTCTACTTCACAGAACCTGCGAGTGTTACTCTATTGTGTTCTCGCCGTAGTAACAATGTCATTGCGGAAGGTTATTATGTCACTCCTGATTCATGCGAAGTTCGTTCATCAGCGATCTCCACCCTTCCTAACAGGCAACATCTTGGTTTCCAGGCAGTTCTACCTAGTTCTTTGGTTCCACTGTCCCCATCCTTTGATGTTCATCCTGAAAATCTAACTGTGGTGTCTGAACGTTTGAAGGTGTTGTCCTACTTGAATGACAGTGATGTCCTTATGTCCTCTGTCCCTTCACTCATCCACCCTCATGTGTTGTACCCCACAATTTCTGTCCCTGTCGTGGCGTTATTAATCATTGTCTGTGTCTTTTGTTGGTGTCTCAAGCGTCTAGAAGATCGCCTTCACGACATAAGTGAGGCGTCAGGACTAGAAGTTGTTCCACCAACAACTCCTGCCCCACGACAGGTTAGCTAGATTGTAGGAATATATTAACACAGTCCTGCTTCAGTTTTGCCAGCCTGAGGACATTTCTAGTTTGTGTGGCCGAGCAATGTACTAGTTGTATCTATATTTTTGCCCTCATATATAATTATTAACTATATTTTTCATTATCCATTATCTTATCTACCTGCAGTGTATATGTATATATATCATAACTTACGTCAGACTTACTTTTAGCATATCTCATGATGCACATAGCAACATGGCATCACATAGCTTGCCTCTTGCCTCACAGGCATCAGCATCGAACATTCGATGCACTGTCAGCTTCATTCCCACGCCCCACTGAGAGCTTAGAGCCGGCAGTAATAGCCAGGGAGTGGGGATAGTAAGACGTACTCATTATAGCACTCAGACTTATACTGTGTAATCCCTTGTACGTAACTGTATAATAGTGTTTGAATAGTCAAAGATTATTTTGTTACACCAGACTTTATTTAACCTCCAAGCTATTCATTATTACACAGTTTGTGAAGATATATCAATATACAAGTGTGCTATGAGTGAATAAAGGAGGAGAGGGAAATGAGGGAAATACCAGCAAGCGACACAGAATGACCATCGGCAAGCCAGCTACCCCAAACAACGAGAGGACACACATCGCAGTTATTCATCTCCTACAAATGTGCCAGGCCTGATCTGTGGTGTCTGGTACAGGATTCCATCCCAGATAATAATTTCATACTTTCATACCATTAATATTTCAGTGCCCTCCCCCATCTCTCTCTCTCTCTCTCTCTCTCTCTCTCTCTCTCTCTCATATTATATAAACGACTCTTTCACCGTGAGGATTTCCTTATAAACCTGTTCGTGCTACCACCAGATTTCCATTGGCTAAAGGAGATGTCTAGTAATGAAAGCGATAATGACGCACGCTATGTATGACTGTGCAGTTCGGAAAGCCCTTGCTATAATGAATAAAGTCGTTTTTTGGCAGTACATAGTAATAAGTAAATAAAAGACGCTATCTCCGTGAAAGAAATAAAAGGGAAAAGCATTTGTATTGATGATGATCATGATCATGGTCCTGATGGTTTCGTTTCGTTTCGTTTTTGAAGGCTCCAACGTGCTTGCATGCGTCAGCCTTGATCACCTGATGGCGGGTCTGCATGCTGCTCGATATCTGGCAGCTTCCCTATTCAGTCCCTTATCCCTGAGGTCACACTCAATGACCTCCTCTCAGGTCTTTTTCGGTCTGCCTCTCGCAACTCAACCCCTAGTATCAACACTTTTCATATTCTGCACCCAGTTATCATTCTCAAACCTCTCCACATGGCCAAAATCTCAGTCTACCTCTCCTCATCTCAACAACAATACACTCCAATCCCATTCTACCTCTCAACTCTTCCATCGTAAGCTTAGCCCCCCCCAGGCCTCGCACTCAGGGACGCACTGCATATCTATCTAATCATTGTCATTTCTGTACATTTCTATGGTGATGATGATAATGTTTTTATTGTTACTATTTGTAGCAGCAGCAACAGCAGCAGCAGCAGCAGTAGTAGTAGTAGTAGTAGTAGTAGTAGTAGTCAATCAATCAATCAACTGTCTTTATTTCGTATCTCGCGATACATAAAATATAATACATTTCATCATCATAAATACTATAAATATTCCTTTACAACTGAATTTAATAAAATATTTACCAATAAATAAATCCTTAGCAATCAGACCGAGGAGTTGATCCAATTTCAATGATTTAAAAAAAAAAAGGACTAAATCCAATATATACAATTTGCATACCAATACATGCAGTATCAACTGTTATCCACCTTATTCAAAATATACATTAACTCCACACCACTTATTTCCTCATGTTTTTGCACCCATTGAATACTAGCATTTATAATATCCATAGAGTTATCCAATATATCTATCTCATATTTATCATACAAATATTTCAATAAACGAGGAACATGGAGGCCAGAGGACTGATAAAATAACCTAAAACCGCATTATTCTTTCTACTTAAGGCTTTAAAATACGTAGCTTGCACTAGGGCAACATGGTGTCTCAGAAAGAGTAGTCTTGCTGCCCTGGATATACTATGATTACTTATTAATCTTGGGACATTATATATTATCTTAAGAGCATTCGCAAATGCACTTTCAAAGCTTCTGAATACATTGCTCCTAAGCATATCTTTTATATTCCAAAGATTTAAACCATAGTCAGGCACACAGTATGCTTTAACCCGCCCCATCCCGACTACTTTTCCACCACTGACTCCCCCCCAATCCCGACCATTTTAGGATTTTTTTTTTTTTTGGCTCAAACCTTTGCTTTTGGTGAGAAACATCGAAAATTCATACAGAAATCGCTCACCTGAGGTTTAAAATACTCATTACATGTAGGAGTACCTCCTTACCTTACTGGGTTTTCTATCAGGCTGGCACCAAAGAAAACGAGTTCTATGGGAGGATAACTATTTCACACCACTCATAAACGGTATTTATTTATTTACTTGGTACGAATTTATCTGTAGTACAAGAGTATATTGGTTTTCAAGCAGTAATATAGGCATTATAAGCATTGTTTCACTCACTAATACCTGACCTTTTTTTGCCACATTACCTGATCATCATTTCTAACTGTTTCTTCCTCTAATGCTATGTAAAGTTTGTCCTCCACATTGTCATTGATTGGGGAATCACTCTGGCCCTGAATTTCGTACTGTGGCATGACATGGCTATACTGGCCAGGTCACTGATAACAGGTGAATTGCTGAGACAATGCCATGCAGGGGGGGGGAGGAGGTCATGCTGGGTAAGGCATTGTCCCTGCCTGGCATCTTGTTGAGGATGATGTCACGTGTATACGTACCAAAAATGACTTGCGAAAATTGAAAATTGTGCAAATTAGGGACCTTGCAATTTTTTCGCTTTTATGTACATCGATGGGATTGGCAGTGACAAAACATGTGGACGTTAAAGAACGTCGACGGGACGCTGCGGGTTAAATATAGTAACGTCTGTGCATTAATGTTCTTAAATTTTCTAATTACTGAATTACATTTAGCATAAAATGAGTTCAATCTGAAAGAAATATCTTGATTATCAGAAAAGTTGTCTTGAATTACATGGCCTAAATATTTGTATTCATTTACCACTTCATAACGATTTAAATAACGGATACCTTGTGCCTCTTTCTTATTATGTTGAAATATAAATTATTTTTATTTATCTTTGTTAATTCTTAAATTCAGACTATTAACCCCTTAACCGCGAGGTGTCACTTTCATGACGCTTGGGAGCAAGGGATCATACCGCGGGACGTCGCTTTTGTGATTCTGTGTTATTTTGAATTCACCCGGGCTTCCAAGTGGGGGCTTGTATCATCTATCAGTACTGCCAATGTCCAACACTAGTCAGCACTCCTAATTTCATCTGTACTCCCATCCATTGTTGACAATTTAGCCATTTCTCCCCGTTCTTGACTCCCCTCCCTACCCCCCCTCCATTACCCTATCCTCTTGCGTGCCCAGCCGTGCTACGCTAAGTAAATCTTCCCTGGAATTTTTCACTGATTTCATCCATTGAAATAAGTCCTATGCCCTATTCTTATACCAAATAATATATAAAAGAAAGAAATAAGGTAAGTGAGAGTGCCATACACCTGGAATTGGCTAATTATCACCTGACAACACCTCACATGCAATCGTTCGCTAATTTTCGCTGTTTTTTTTCCCCTTCAAATATGCCATATAATCTATTTTCGTAATAAATATACATATAAGGAGGGAAGGGAGAAGCCTAAGTGATATTTACATTCACCTGGAACTACCTAATTTATAATGTATTGTCTAGATTTCCTGCCAATCATTTCAGTGAAATACATAGCTGTTTCAAGAGCTACATTGGTAGTACTGAATATCCCCTAAGTAGGCCTCTACCCCGGATGGCCCTCCCTTATCAGTTCTCTCTCATCTTCCGAAGAGAAGGTACGCGTCTGTTCCTCTTGCTGACTTCAGGGCCTTTTTCACCCCCATGCAAAGGGCCCTGTGACCTTTACCCCCTACTAAACCTCGTGTGGAAAGAGGTAAAGGGCTGACAATTGATAAAAGAGTGACTACGATCTTTCTATTGAGTAAAACAGTGGAAGTGGAATTGTAAATAATGTGTAAATAATGTGTAAACAGCAAGTGAAAGTAATGAATGTAAATATACGTGAACAATGGAAAATAGTTTTATAAGTTACTTCAAGTGACAGTGCATAACACAGTGTAAATAAAAGAGAAATGTAAATAACGTAAATAAAATAGAGAACGTAAATAGAAATGTAAATGAGTAGTATTACTCGTATAAGAATACGAGTATATACCCTAGGAGTAATGAAAGTGAAAGTTTCACTCTAGCATGTCTGAATACTATGAGTTATGAGAGTGAAGGTGAAAGTGACATTCACTCTCAATGCTAGTATACAGGACGAGAAAGTGAATGCTACGTATTTTACTGAAAGAAATTGAATCCCTACAGTGACAATAAACTAATACTACTGAAGGAAACTTATGGATAAAGACTGTAGATATATATAAGTGTTATATAGTAATAGAAATATAAAGTGTCAGGGGTTTTATGAATAATAAATGACAGTGTACCAAGAGCGAACTACCGCAAGTGCGGCAGTCAGATGCGCTCATAATTTTCATTGCTTTCACAGTGGGTTTTTTTTTGGAGTATGGATCCCAAACTACTTGAAAATCATAGAGTAGTGTTTATAGTGTTAATATCTGGTTGTGGTAATCATATTGCGGGTTGTCGGGAAGTGTAAAGTGGAGACTTCGTTACCCAACTTCAGAGGTCTCCACAAGTCCTACGGTAACAGACGAAGGCTCAACAAACATTCCAGGAGAAAGCTGAAGGTATGTGCCATAAGCATATGTAATTTTAATATTCTAGGACTAATAACTGATTTTTGGCAAATATTTTTTGAGAGTCTGTCTGAGCCCGAATAACCCTGCGGCACACGCAAAACATCGGTAAACATGCCCGCGGTGTAGGGGTTAATATTCTGTTCAAGTAAGTCACACAAATATAGAATATGCTCTTCACTATCAGCTAGTAATGCTCTATCATCAGCATATGCAATATTGCGTTCTCTCTAACAACCTCAAGGCAGCAACCTACATCTGTTTCCATCAGGGTTTTTAAAACATTATCTATGTACAGTTTAAAAAGTAAAGGAGAAAGAACTCCTCCCTGCCTCACTCCTTTATTCATTATATGATACATTCTTTTACTCCCATTCCATCATTAAAATTAATGTTAAGTCAGGGGTAACTCCTTTATCCAGTAAAATATGACCAAATTTAAAATGATCAACATTATCAAAGGCTTTTGATAGATCCATAAAAGCTATGTCTGATTTTCTGCCTCCTTTTGTATAAGACCGAATGGTTAATTTTAATAAAAAACAAGCATCTCCTGTAGACATTCCATTACAGAAGCCAAATTGTTTGGAATCAAAAAATACTCTCTCTTAAGATATTTAAAAAATGAAGTTCTAAAATTTTTAAAAGACAAGATGAAACCATTACTGGTCTATAGTTAGCAGAGTCCGCTGCATTACCTTTCAGATCTCTCATTATGGGAGTGATATCACCCTTTAGCATTTCAACAGGTATGTAACAATGAGTAAAACAACTGTTGATAAAATGTTAAAATATTTAAAAACTCCACTGAAGTATGCTTTAGTAAAAAGGAATGTAATGCATCATGCCCTATACCATCATTGACTTAACACAGAAAGTCTTTCAACTGATATGCTTATATGGAACTTTCTTTTAATTTTCCACCTTTTAATACTGTGAGAAAGGAGTGCTCTTCATCACCACTACTAACATCTCCAACTCCTTTGAGCATTCTTCCATTAAAAATGTTTATTATTTCCTTATCATTACAGGTCCCATCACCTACCTTTGATGACCTTATTTTATTACTTTGTTTCTTGATTTCTTTCCAAAAGGCTGTCATAGTCTTATTTAAGAATTTTTCTTCCACAGCATTTGATCTTTCACTAATTTCTTCTTCCTTGCACTTAGAGAGTGCTAATTTAATTTCTTTCCTACTTGCAACCATCTTCATGTACTCCTTTGAATTTCTTTCTTTTCCCTTTTTCAACCATTCCACGTAGTCGCAGCATGATCTCTCATACATTGTTATAACATTTCTATTCCAACCAGGAATAATTCTGTGTTTATTTTTTCTTATCCTCATACCCTTATATTTCTTAGTACGAGATGCTAACGAAGAAATCAGTTGCTCATAGAAAATATCAAGTTCTTGTATATGCTGCTTATGTTGGCATCCAGTAACCTGGCAACATAATATTTCAAGATCAATTAACCTTGTCAAATCATTATTAACATCTTTTTCTTTTGTTTTAATATCATCAGCACTTAGGCTGTTCCAATTTAAAAAGTCCTCACTAACACCTGTTTCTCCCTGGCAAAATGTACTAAGGCATTCTTCAGGGCAATTTATTTACATACACACAACCATAGGTAAATGGTCTGATCCAATAAAAGAATGTAACACCTGTATATTAGAAATTATCATATTTTTGGAATCTCTACCTATGATATGGTCTAACCATTTTGTGTAAGAGTTGTTGTAAGGAATAAATGTAAATGTGTTAATATCAACCATATCATAATCAAAACATTTCAGGTCATTTCTCCCAATAAAATTGCTGAGATTTTTCCATGCTCTACCTATAAAAGGGTCTGCATTAAAATCTCCTAAAAAATACACATTATCATAGTTATAATTAATTAAAACCTGCTCCAACTTAAGCTGCCCACACACGCAGAGGACTGGCATCACGATTCTGTGAGGATAATCATTTGTGGACTAGCCTTAAGGCTTGGCATCATAGACGAAACCCCTCACACGCTGACGATTGTCGTTAAGGATTGGCATGAGGACAGACATCAAGGCGCCAGTCGTCTGCGTGTGTGGAGGCATCTCGCGCCAGTCGTCTGCATGTATAAAGGACTGTCACACCGCCACTTTCGTTCATTTGTGAAGAAGATCTGTTGAAAACTTCACATCTTCCAGTGACCGTCCCGTTGCAAGAAACCTCAGGGTTGCAGCTAGCCTCTCCTCTGCTGATATGAATTTCCTCATTACTGTATCTTTCTTCGTTATCACCGGGGAATCCAGGGTTAACAAATATCTGAATGAATCATCAGTCATCTTTAAGTAGTTTTTTAAAATCATCAGGGTTATTTTCTCTCAGTTCATCCAGCAACACCATAGGAGAAAGCTTGTCTCTCTTTTTTAGCCACGGTTTTGTCCATAGTCGACGTTTTTCATGACAACGTTCTTCTTTAGATTCGTCACTTACTAGCACTATCAGTAGAGCACTCTTCTGTCTTTTACTTAACCCGCCCCATCCTGATGTTTTCTGGGCAGTGGTACGCCCCAGTCCCGACATTTTTGGACTTTTATTTTTTTTGGCTCAAACATCCGCTTTTGGTGAGAAACATCGAAAATTCATAGAGAAATCGCTTACCTGAGGTTTAAAATACTCGATCTAGGTACGAGTACCTCCTTACCTGACTGGGTTTTCTAACAGGCTGGCACCAAAGAAAACGAGTTCTATGGGAGGGTAACTATTTTATCCACTCATAAACAGTATTTATTTATTTACTTGGTACGAATTTATATGTAGTACAAGAGTATATTGGTTTTCAAACAGTAATATAGACATTATAAGCATTGTTTCACTCACTAACTCATCACCATTCATGACCTCTTTTTCCCACATTACCTGATCATTTCTGACTGTTTCTTCCTCTAATGCTATGTAAACTTTGTCCTCCACATTGTCATCGATTGGGGAATCACTCTGGCCCTGAATGTCTTTATTGGCCAGGTCACTGGTAACAGGTGAATTGCCAAGACAATGGCATGCAGGGGGGGGGGAGAGGTTATGCGGTGTAAGGCATTGTCCCTGCTTGGCATCTTGTAGAGGAATAGAGGAAGGTGTCCTGTGTATACGTGCCAAAAATCACTCGCGAAATCATTCGCAAAAATTGAAAATTGTGCAAATTAGGGACCTTGCAATGTTGCCATATTAATTCACGTCTCCAGGATATGAGTGCACATCATGTGAGGACGTGAATTCACGTCTCCGGGACGCGGCGGGTTAAAGCCATGATGTGCAACTGATGATGAGCAGATGTCGACACGCCTCTGTGTGCACCAGACGACTGTCGCCTTGATGGCTGCTCTCATCTGCTCTCATGCCTCCACACACGCAAACGATTGGCGTCTTGATGTCTGCTCTCGGTCTGCTCTCCCTCCCTACACGCAGACGATTGGCTTCACTTGGCCTCAAGCGACTGGCCCGAGCCGTCCCCTACACGCAGACAATTGGCGTCAATGACGCCAATCCTTTCCCGGCCTCACGTGGAATTATAACCAGACGTAATTCCATGAGGCCGAATAATTCCATCTGACGATTGGAAGCAAGAGCCCACACATGGTGACGATTTTGTGAGGACTGGCCTTTTGAATACAATCCTCACAAAATCGTGATGCCATTCCTCTGCATGTGTGGGCAGCTTTACTCAGTGACTCTAAATAATGTTCAAGGGTGACATCCTCCCAAACATCACCTTTTACATATACATTTACCAGTAATACTGTGAAACCTCTCACTGACATTTCCAAAAATATCATATTTGCTTCAAGGGATATAACTTTAACTTGAAAGGAAGCATTCTTTTTCTATAGACAAACAAGCCCTCCCTCACATCTTCCTCTAAATGATTTAAGTGATTTCTCTGAATAGCCAGCAGCAGATCCCACACCCAAATACCTTTCATCAATAAAAGCAATATTTCCTAGCCTGTCTTCTTTAAGAAATGATTTTTGCAAAAAAAAAGAAAAACATCATAACTTCCATCTGCGGGTGAGCGCAACGCATCTATATTTTTCCTTAACCCTAGAATGCTTACGTCGGGTTCACTTCCCTGTTCGGCGATTTATTTATTTGCTATTTTGTTATGATAAGAGCTTTGGAGCTGTGCTTCCCTATACCTTCAATCCACCCTACCCCCTACCAACATAGATAGTGGTGTGGTTTCATCTCGCATTTATCACCATGATATTTGGGTTTAAAGTGTTTTTTACCCAACAAAAGCATTTGTGTTACATTTTTTTTATTTTTGTGTTTTCCTTTTTTTCCAGGTGTATAATTAGTTTCTGATAAAATCAAAGAGACTAAAGGGTGAAAACAATCTAAAAGAGTCTAAATTGATTTAAAAAAAAAAAAAAAGGTGTTTCACAGGTATAATGTGGATTAAGTGTTTTTTACTCGACAAAAGCATTTGTTACATTTTTTTTATTTTTTTTTTATTTTTTTTTCAGGTGTATAATTAGTGTATGATTATATTAAAGAGACTAAAGTGTACAGAGACTAAAATAGACTAAACTGAAAGAAAATGTCGAAAAAAAAAAATTCTCCCGGCGAAAGCAGTACTGTGAGGATAATAACGTAAGCATTCTAGGGTTAATGAGCAACAGTTGTAAGTACAAATAGTAATATCCATAATGATGTGGGTATAGCATTATGTTTCTCTAAACTACAATATTAAAAATGCACAGAAAAAAAAAAATAAAATGAAGCTTAAAAGTACCAGAAAAAAGTCCGGTAAAAAAAAATAAATAAAACTATCAAAAATTATGCTATGAAAGAAAAAATAAAAAAAAATAAAAGTTCAATAAAGGATGATAAAAAACTGCAGCAAAAGGAGGCAGGTTGTGAAAAAAAATATATATATACACATAAACATATCCACATACATACATATACACACACATACATATACATATACATACATATATACACATATATACATACATACACATACACATGTATATGTATATAAAACACCTATAATAAAACACCAAATGTGTAAAAAGCTGTATTTACTGGGGGAACTTGGCAAAACAACAGGAGGCCTGCAGCGGACATGTTTATTATGAGGTTCTATGTTTACAACGGGATTACCGCATTTTGGCGGGAAGTCCTGAGTCAGGGATCCCTTATCTAAATGATAATACTTCCTCTGACATACAACATAAGTATATAGCTCCATTAAGCTGGTAACAACAACTAATAAATTGTTCCAATAAAATGGTGACAATAAATTCATACAATATTGTAACATCCTTCCCTTTGTGAGAAATAAATAGAACAGTGTATTTGTTTGTTGTTGGTAAACTCCAAGCTGCCCCACCTAAGTGAGCCCCACAGGTGTGTACAAAGTGTACCATCATACATGCCCAGTACCATTACTTTAATACTATGTGGTCCTTCAGTCTTTCTGGCATCTTGCCCCTTGTTGTTCTATGTTCCCTGCCACTGCTGTATGGCTCTTTTTTTGGACTGCTCGAAGTGGCGGAACATGGGTTTTCACCATTACTGGCTCTACGAATGTCGGTTGGACTATCACTTCCTTCGAGCTGATCACAACCCTGTTGTCTGTCAACTGAGGGATTCTCTTTGGTCTCACCCATATTGCCATTTCTACCCCCCTTGGGGGTAGGGTTTTTTTTTTTCAAGAATACTCCCCCAGTATCCCTGCTTGTCGTAAAAGGCGACTAAAAGGGTTGGCGGAGGGTTAGTGCCCCTCCCCGGAAAACAACTAACTAAAAAAACAAACACTAAGCCTCGGACAAGGACTCACCAAACGATGACGACCAAGGACCGGACAAAGGACATGGTTATCAGAACGTGGAATGTAAGGGGAGCGAATGATGAGGTGAAAGAGAGAGAGATTGTCCAGGTGCTTGAGGGTGCGAGAGTGGATGTATGTGGAATAACTGAAACAAAATGGGGAGGAGAAAGTGTGAGAGAATGGGAGTATGGATTGGGTATATGTGCAGGAGTAGGTGAGAATGAGAGGCCAAAGGAAGGAGTATGTATAGTTGTGAGTAAAAGATGGAAGAGGAGCATAAGACAGTATGATCAGTTGGGTCAAGGATTGTGTGGGTAAAGTTGAAAGTTGGAATACAAATGTGGGCGATTGTGTGTGTGTATGTGCCAATGCAAGATCGTGCTAGAAGAGAGAAGAGTTCTGGACAAATGTAGAAGTGTGCATGGAAAAGTTTGGAAGGAATGAGAGAGTGTTTTTGATTGGTGATATGAACGGTAAAGTTGGGAATGTGAAGGTGGATGGAACAGTTGGTGAGTGGAGTGTGCCTGCTGAGATAGATGAGAATGGGAGTGCGTTAGTGGACATTTGTGCTGGGAGGGGGTTGATGATAGCCAATACCCTCTTCAGGCATAAAATGATCCGCAGGTATACATGACGAGTGATGAGAAGGGTGGGTGGTGAACTGAATGAAAGGAAGGCAATGACTGATTATGTGTGTGTGGATGAAAGGATGCGAAGATGTGTAATGGAGGCAAGAGTTTATAGAGGTTGGGGGAGTGGACTTTCTGACCACTACTTGGTGGTGGCCAGAATTAGAATTCAAGAAAGACGGAGGAATAGAAGAAGGGGAAGACGAGAGGAAGGAGTAGTTGCAAGGAGAGTGGAAAGGTTACAAGAGGATGAGAAAAAGACAGAGTAAAAGAGAGAAGTGGAGGAACGATTGGGCAAATATGAATTGGAGCAGATGGGACACGTGGAAGATGTGTGTAGGATATTTACAGAAGAAATGTGTGCAGCACGTGATGTGGTGTGTAGAAGGAAGAGAATACAGAGAGGGGTGCAATAAACAGCATGGTGGACTGAAGAGGTGAAACAGGCTGAGGCACAAAAGAAGAAAGCATACAATGAATGGATGAGAAACAGGGGCGTGGAAGAAGTTGAGAGGCGGAAGAGTTATATGTAGAAAGAAAGAGAGAGGTGAAAAGATTAGTAAGAGAGAGTAAGAAGAGAGTGGATGAGGAATTTGGAAGGAATTTGAGTGTAAAGTGGAGGGACTGTAAGAAAATGTTCTGGAAAGAGGTGAAAAGAGTAAGACAGGGTGGAAGTGAAGTTAGCAGGGGAGTGAAAGATAAAAATGGTAGATTACTAGTGGAGAAGGGAGAAAAAGTGAGCAGATGGAGAGAACACTTTAAGGAATTGTTGAACGTAGAGGATGGAAGTAATGCAAGTATAAGTGGCTAGAGAATGGCTGGGAGAAGGAGGGAGGTGAGAAGACAGGAAGAAATCAGTAGGATAGTAGTTGTGGAAGCAATGAAGAAAGTTAAATCAGGGAAAGCCCCAGGAATTGATGAAGTGTGTGGTGAAATGCTGAAGCATGGGGGAGAGATAGTAGTAGAATGGATGTGGAAGATGTGCAGATTGGGCTGGGAGGAAGGTAGAGTCTCGGAGGATTGGAAGTCAGGTATAATTATTCCCTTGTACAAAGGAAAAGGGGAAAAAGAAGTGTGTGTTGTAATCATAGGGGCATTTGTCTTCTTAGTATAATAGGAAAAGTGTATGGTAGGATACTTATTAACAGAGTTAGAGAAAGAACAGAGAAATTAGTTCAAGAAGAACAGGGAGGCTTTAGTAAGGGAAGTGGTTGTGTAGATCAGATATTCATTCTTAGATCTTTAGTGGAAAAGTTTCTAGAGAAAGGAAAGAAGTTGTATGCAGCTTTCATGGATTTGGAGAAAGCATATGACAGGGTGGATAGACAAGGATTGTGGAAAATGTTAAGAATATATGGAGTAGATGGGAAGTTGTTGAATGCTGTGAAGAGTATGTACGATGGTGCGAAGGCTGCATTGCGTGTGGATGGTGAACTAAGTGAATTTTTATCTTTGAAGTTTGGGTTGAAACAGGGATGTGTCATGTCTCCATGGTTGTTCAATCTGTACATGGATGGGGTAATAAAAGAGGTACAAGGTTGGGTAGTGGATGTTGGAGTGGCCCTGGTGAGAGAGGATAGTGTTTGAAAACTCCCTGTACTGTTGTTTGCAGATGATACTGTGTTGTTGAGTGAAGACGAAGGGGAGCTGCAAGGCTTAGTGGATGGGTTTGGGAGAGTGTGTAAGAAACGGAATATAAAGGTGAATGTAGGGAAGAGTAAAGCGATGGTCTTTGAGAGAGGTGAAGTCAATGAATGTACAGTGAGGTTGGATGGCGAGGAATTGGAAAATGTGAGTACGTTTAAGTACTTGGGTAGTGTGATGAGTAAGGATGGAGGTTTGGAGGGTGAAGTGCTTGAAAGGGTAGAGCAGGGAAGAAAGGTTGCTGGTTCTTTGAAAGCAGTGATAAGAAACAGGGAAATGAGCATGGAAGTGAAAAAGTTACTACATGACAGTATTGTGATACCAACTCAAACGTACGTAAGTGAAGCTTGGAAGTTGTTGGAAGGACACAAGTCAAGAGTGAGAGCAGTGGAAATGAGTTATTTAAGAGGAGCCTGTGGAGTCACATGGAGAGACTGGCTGACGAATGAGGATATAAAGGAGCGTTGTGGTGTTGATGTGGATGTGATAGGAAGCGGTTTGAGGAGCACAATGAGGTAGTTTGGTCATGTGGAGAGGATGGAGGGTGAAAGACTGACGAAGAGAGTGTATGTGAGTGAGGTGGAGGGGGGAAGAGGGAGGGGGAGGTCGAGGATGAGATGGAGGGATGGGGTGGAGAGGTATATGAGAGAGAGGGGTGTGAGTTGGGAGCAGGGCAGTGAAATGGCAGGGGACAGGGCGACTTGGAGGCGATTTGTTTGTGGCCAACCCAAACGGGATTGAGGCTTCTGGCAATAGATAGAGAGATTTTGTCTTTATTATGTGACGTCTATTTCTCCTCAGAACACCTGATTCTCCCTCCACCAGGTATGACCTCTGATCAAGTTTCTCCACCACTGTTCCTGGTTCCCAGTGTTTCCTACCCAATACATATGACTTCATGCGTACTTGGTCTCCCTCTACAAGTTTGTGAAGACCTCTAGCACCCCTGTCAAAATACCTTTTACTCCTCATGTTCTTGCTCTTTCTTTCCCTCTTCACTAGCTCTATGTCTATCTTCTGTGGTCTAAGTAGATTAGATACTGTAGGCAAGAGAGTACGTGTCCTAAGTCCCAAATTGCATTGGGCAGGGCTGCTACTAGTGTCTTGTGTGGGTGTATTTCTGTAATCTAATATAGCCAACCAAGGATCCCTACCACTCTCAACAGCCTTCCTAATGAGGCGCTTTGCCATTTTGATAGCTGATTCAGCCTTTCCATTTGATTGTGGGTGGTGTGGGCTGCTAGTCCTGTGTTCAAAGTCATATTTCTGGGCAAATTCAATGAACTCTTCATTCACAAACTGTGGTCCATTGTCAGAGACCACAACTGAGGGCAAACCATATCTAGCAAAATGGGCCTTCAATTTTCTTATTACAATAGTAGCCCGTAGGTTGTCTAAATGATCAATTTCCCAGAAGTTACTGAAGTAATCTACAGTGACTAAATAATTATAGCCCTTTATAGTCATTAGGTCCACACCCGCTTTGTCCCAAGGTCTGTCAGCCAACTCATGAGGCATCAGGGGTTCCTTCCTGTCGGCAATAGGGAATGCATTACATGTTTCACACATAGATATATATTGCTTCACTTCGGCGTTCATGCTGGGCCAAAACACGCATTCACGTGCCCTTCTCAGACACTCTTCGTTGCTTAAATGTGAGGAATGGATGGCTTCTTTAGTTATTTTTCTCATGTTGAAGGGTATAACAACTCTGTTACCTTTGAAAATTAGCCCATCCTGTAAGGTTAGCTCATCTCTGCAGGGAAAGTATGGCTTAACAAGCGGCTGCACGTCACTCATATCTTCAGGCCACCCATTCAGAATTACAGCTTTCCATGAGTGATTCATCTCTCCCTGTCTCTGCTATTATTTCGGCCAACTTCCCTTCCCTGATAGGCAGGTGTTTTACTGCATTGATGAGCTCGAATTCTATGCCATGAGGGTCACGGGTGTTGGACAAGAAGGCACGTGAAAGCGTGTCCGCCAAGAACATTTCACTACCTTTTACATGTCTAACTTCAATATCATATTGTAGAATATTCATCAACATACCCTGAAGTCTTTTAGGAGCATTGCATAAGGGTTTCATAGTGATGCTCTCCAGGGGCTTGTGGTCACTCTCTACAATGACCTTTCTACCAAAAGCATACTGATGAAATTTGTTCAAAGCAAAAACAATGGCTAGAGCCTCTTTTTCAATTTGTGCATATCTTGTCTCTACATCTGTCAAGGCTCTGCTGGCATATGCAAGGGGTTTTCCATTCTGCATTAGAGCGGCCCCCAAGCCTTTCTGGGAAGCATCACACTGAATAGTTTGGTCAATCTTGGGTTCAAAATATTGCAGAACAGGGGCCTTAGTAATTAATTCTTTCACACTGCGGAATGCCTCCTCCTGTTCAGAGGACCAATTCCATTCTATGTCCTTGCATGTCAGTCCTCTTATGGGTTCCATCACATCAGACAAGCGAGGTAAGAATTTCTGTAAATAGTTTACCATCCCCGAGAACCTCTGTCAGTTACATTGCTTGGGGCCTTCATTAACTTTATAGGTTCTATCTTTTGGGGATCTACTTCCAAACCATCACTTGTAATTCTGTGCCCCAGGAAGCTGATTTCACTCTTCCTCAACTCAACTTTCTGTTAAGTTTGATACCCTTTTCTCTACACCTCTTGAACAATTTCACTAGTTTCCTATCATGATCTCTAAGTGCTTCTTCATTATTGTCACCAATTACATACACAAGAATATCGTCAGCAACACAAACAATACGTCTATGCCCTCTAGAGCCAAGTTTAACCTCTTCTGGAATTTTTCGCTGCTCACAGCAATACCAAATGGTAGCCTAAGCCATCTGTACCTTCCCACTGGGGTTTGGAAAGTGGTGAGTAAACTGGATTCTGTGTCCAGCTTACCATGCCAGTAACCATCTTTAAGATCTACACTAGAGAAGACTTTTGCCTTCTGCAGCTCTGGAAGTATCTCCTCCAGGACAGGCAAAGGATGTAGCTCCCTTCTAAGAGCCGTGTTTAGTGTTCTAGGGTCTATGCATAAACGCAGCTCACCTGATTTTTTGGAAGCTGCAACCATTCGATTTACCCATTTGGTTGGCTCATTCACTTTGGCTATGACTTTCATCTCCTCTAGTTGCTGTAATTTCTTACACACTTTGTCTTTCATACTTACTGGGACCCTACATGCTTGTACTGTCACAGGTCTCACATCCCCATTAACTGTTAAGTGTACCTCACCTGGCAGGGTTCCTAGGCTGTCATCAAATACATCCTCAAAATTCCTAAATACATCATGAACAGCACTAACGTTTTCGTAGTTCACTGTGATTAACTCCATGTCTTCTGAAGTCTTCTTACCAATCAGTGGCATGTATTCTTCCTCCAACACAATAAACTCTACCATATAATTCTTGTTGTTCTTACAGTTCTCTATTTCTCCACAACACTTACCAACAGGTGTGATCTTGGACCCAGACCACACTTCTAAAGTAGAACCACAGGGCTCTAATTGGACATTAGACACATATTTGCGAGGTAGTACATTCACGCTGGCCCCACGATCCACCTGAAACCTTACAATGGAATTTGCAACCTTGATGTCAGTTTTTACTAATTTCTTGGCTTTCTGCCCAATATGTTCATCAGATACAGTCATTAGGTAATCTGTAGTTCCTTCACACTCTGATTCATCTAAGCATTCATCTATGGCATGTACCCTAGCTTTACCTTTTGACTCACTATTAGTACACTTTACTGCAAAGTGTCCTACCTTACCGCATCTCGTACAGGTTTTGTTATGAGCTGGGCACATATCCTTACGCCACACATGTTTCCTGCCACAATACTTGCACTCTTTCAGGTTTGCAGGCTTGCTCTCTTGCCTGCTGATGTTTTCCCTCCTCGGAAGTGTGCTGCGTGTCTCAGGGCGTCTGTCGCTGATCTTCTGGATGATTTCTGCATTATACTCCTTAAATATGTTCATCTGTTTCCTTGCAGCCTGGTGTGTAACACATATGTCCAATGTCTTCTTTAATGTCAGGTCCTCTGCATCAAAAAACGTCTGCCGGAGTTTTCGTCACTGCAACCAGACTATCTGGTCCCTAAGCTCCTTCTCCACTTACCTCTCATAATCACAGTCCTTCACCATGATCCGCAGTCTCGTAATGTAGGAGTCCAGTTGTTCCTCAGGTCTCTGCATGCACCTCCTAAATTTATATCTAGCTTCCAACTCATTCATACGAGGAGCAAAGTATTCATCTAACTTCTGGAGCACAATCTTCAGTGTAGGCTCAGATGTACTGGCCAAGTCAAGTGAGTTGTATACTGCAAGCAACTCATCACCCCCACATGTCAGTAGTAGTGCTACCTTAACATCTTTTGGCTTTTTATTCTTCTCTGACGCAAGGAGGTATAGCTCAAACTTCTGCTTAAATGTCTTCCACTCCATGTCACTGTCATTGCTTAGACACAGCTTACTTGGTGGGTTTGGTCCTTCTGCCATAGTTGCTGAGGCGGTTCTGCTTTCACTGGATTTACGATATGTAGGCTTAATGTCACCTCACCAGCAGTTGTCTCCGTCTTCTAGAGCCTGTAGGTTTCGTATTTAAACCGCTGCCACCATGTAAAAAGCTGTATTTACTGGGGGAACTTGGCAAAACAACAGGAGGCCTGCAGCGGACATGTTTATTATGCGGTTCTATGTTTACAGCGGGATTACTGCATTTTTGCGAGAAGGAAGTCCTGAGTCAGGGACCCCTTATCTAAATGATAATACTTCCTCTGACATACAACAAAAGTATATAGCTCCATTAAGCTGGTAATAACAACTAATAAATTGTTCCACTAAAATGGCGACAATAAATTCATACAGTATTGTAACAAAATTATTAAAAAATATGCAGTAAAATAATAAAGTCTAAGATATTCTGTAGCCATAAAATACCCACAGTATAACAAAATGCAAAAGTACACAGAAATGTTAAAAATACTATAGTCAGTAAATCAACTGAAGACAGAGTCAAGGTAATAAAAAATATTAAAAGTTGTAGATAATAAAAATAAATTATATAAGTATCTAGATTAAATTTTTGTTTAAGGTCCTCATAGACTTCTTATAAAACTTATCTAAAACAATGTCCTCTGGCCATAAATCGCCATTAAATAATTTATCTCTATCTGTAGCTCGTACAGTAATCTTATAAGCATGGAACTCCTCTGATCTGATTTGCAGTTTCTCAGTGTTTATTACAGATATAATAAAAACACGATAAATAAAATTCTTTATATTGTCAACAGATTCTTGTTTATTTACCCTCCCCAAGAATACATCCAAAGTTCTTTTCACTGCTTTAATATCATGCCCATCACTCTTCATTGAGCCTGTTACACCTCTAAACTGAAGTCTTTTCATTCTAGGTCTTCCTCTCTCAACAAGCTGCCACTCACCAAGTTTATCATCACTGATATTATTCATTGTCTGCTTTTGAAATAGCTTTGCTTCCTGTCCAGTAACATTGTTATCGGTCTCTTTTCTCACTTGTGATCTTTTTATTTTGGTTATTGCCCCAGTAGTGGAGTCTGTGACAGGCACATTAGGAGTGCTTGTCCACCAACTTTCTGTCACACCTCTTCCCTTACTCCCTGCATCACACAATCCACCACTTTCCCTGCCCATCATACCAGATAACTCTTTACTCTCCCTTTCTGCTCCACTTAACACTCTCCTGCTTTTCTCACAAACACGTATCTCTTGCTTCCTCTCTACTAACACAGGCCCATCATCCTCACCATGAATTCTGCCAGATTTGTCTCCATCCATCTCAGGTCCCACCACAGCTCCAGCATCCCTCACCTCCTCCACCAACTCAGGCCGCACCCCCACATCCTGCTCCACCACCACCTTCCTTGCCGTACCTCCTCCTGCTACTGCTGCTGCATAATTAAGAACAGGATCTGTACTACTTTCCGGCACTTTCATATGTTTGGGTGAGTTCACACCTAAATCCGCCATTCTCAAGGAATCCAGATTATCTATTATGTGAGCATCTTGCATTGTTAAATCTTTGACTGTTTCCTCCATACCATTAATAGCATAAGTAAACTTACTTCTTAAGTCCTTCATATCCATCTTAATCATCCAAACTGCTTCAGCAGTATTACAGACCTCTGACTTAATATCTAAAATTTTTGGCAATAGCTCATTTATTTTAGTAATATCATCAGCTAAGGATCTAAGCATTGGGCCAAATATTTCTAAACCTATTGGTGGCATTCTTTTATGAGAATCTGTTACATATTTCAAATGTTTGTTCTTCTTTACTGCCTTCTCATACAAATCAAACACATCCCTTAGATCTTTCTTTTTCTTCTCCGGATCTCTCCTCCACGATATATCAGTGTTCAATATATTACACAAGAGTTCCTTGCTTTTCTTAATCTCTTCATGGGAATAAAACACTAAAGCTATTGCAAAAAGAGAATCATGGGGGTAATCACTCTTTCCTGAGTTTATCAAACACAGTAAGCTGTTCATAATATTTTTTTCCTCCATATTTACTTGTTGGCAACTCACCTCTCTACCATGACAACCAACAAAGAAAATGGGAAGCAGAAAGTTTTCAAACCATCATATGTTATCTATATTATTCACTCTCTTTCAAAGAACACCGTTGATTCCAACAACAGATGCTTGAAAAACAATACCTTGAGCATTGATGGTAGTAAAAGAACTTCAGTCTGCCATTAGAAGAAATTTATATCCCGTTGTTGGCAGTCTCCAAACCTGCACATCCAGTCAGGATCCGGGATGACATAAAAACTTCAGAAATCTCCCCTCAGCTCACATCTCCTCACATCAGACATGGGATGCTTATAAACTGAACCTTCATAAATCTGTTCTGCACTACAGAACTGATGTGGAACGGCAGTGTAATGCAATAAATGCTTGCAAACAGAGAACTCCTCCTACCAGCTGCTGCTCCTCCCGGGATATCTAGTAGTAGTAGTAGTAGTTGTTGTTGTTGTTGTTGTTGTTGTGGGAGTGCCAGCAGTATTGCTTCCTTATATTTGTACGAGTTTTCTTTTCACTGCCAGCCCTGTAGCAAATAGCCCTACATAACACGTTCCAATGCCACCCAACCCCTAACACTTGACACCCAAAAGCTGTGCCACATACCAGTCAAGCCATTACCTTGGCCACACTGGCATTAAACCTACATTATAGGAGAGGGAAGGGGGAGCGAGAGGATAGTGGGAGAAGGCTTAAAGGAGAAGGAGACGGAGGGAGAGTGACTAGGAGGAGGAAAGAATGGAGAAAGTGGGATGGGGAGGAGATGGAGGGGGGAAGGTGGTGGTAGAGGAGAGTAAAAGGCTAGGTGGGAGGAAGACGGAGCGACGGGGAAGGTAGTGGGTTAGAGGGGAAAATGGAAAAGGCAGACGGAGATAGGAAAGAGGGGAGAGAAGATACGGAGACAGGTGAGGGAGGGAGGAAACATGGAGAGAAGTGAGGGAGGGGATATAAACTGAGGGAGGAGAGTAGAAGAAGAGAGGGACTGAAAAGACATGGGTGGGAGACAGAAAGGAGAGGCCAAGAGAGTAAGAAATTAAAAAGGAAAGTAGGAAAGTTAGACGGAGAAAAGAGAGAAGGAGGAAAGGGGACAGGGAGATGAGAAATGAGAATGGGAAGATGGAAGTAATGACGGGGAGCTGAGAGGCTGGGAGTGGAGAAAGAAGAATTTGAAAGTGTGAGAGGTTGGCGGAAAAAGCTGAGATGAAGGAGGATAGAAGGAAGGGGGGAAGAGTAAAAGAGGGAGACATAGAAGAGAGAGGTAGGAGAAAAAAGAGGAGAGGAGAGACGGAAGGGGAAGAGACGAGGTGGATGGGAGAAGAGCGAGAGTGATGAGGGAGAAGGACGGGAGGAGGGGAGGAGGAGAGTGAGACACGCGATGGGAGAATTAGGAACGGGACAGAGGGAGAGAGAGAGAGAGAGAGAGAGAGAGAGAGGGAGAGAGAGAGGAAAGGAGAGAGATCCGAGAATGGGAGAGGAGGGGGGTAGAAGTGAAGAGGAAAAATTAAATGTTATAATGAGGGGAGTGAGAATGCTTGAATACCTGTGGAAGGAGAGGGTTTAGGGTTGCTACCGTAGGACCATTAGAATCGGTTTGTTTTCATTTGCCTATGCCTCTCGCACATTCTGAATGCTGCTTTATGGTTTTATGAAATTTGGAAAGCCTTATTTATGAGGCAGGAATGAGTGTCTTTAGGTACTGATCAAATCAGTTTTCCAGTCCAATTCCACCAGGCCATCCACTAAGCTGAAAGAGGTTACATAAGTTTTTGGGGTGAAAATAAACGTGCTATGGTATTATTACTTCTGAGGAGCATAGACTTGTTGGCTCCGTGTACCCCGCCTGAAGCAATGAAACTGCAGTGTCCAACCAGGAGCCAAACCTCTTAACATTTCCCTGCACTTCACTGTGAGGAAGGACCTCTACCCAACCCAGGAGAGTCGCTATCTACCAAAAGGGGGAGACGGTTCCCTGCACGGTGTAAGCAGTGTACTTTAACTGTAGGACAGCCCCCCAAAGCAGTTGCTTACCTCTGGTCGACGGTTCTGCTCAACTAGATGGAACCGGGTTATGCAGCAACAACAGCAACAACTTCTGTTTCTATGACAAAATTTTACTGTCTCTATATTTCATTTACTTTAGGAGAGAACTGTTTAATTGGAGGCATTACATATGAGTAGGCCCTTCACACCGCAGGGTCTTTCTTAATTTGAATCAAACTGTCTCTAGAAACATAAATCTACTGGATCCTGAGGGAGGTTATTACTAATTTATAAGCAACTACCATATTTCTCCTACTGCACGTATCACTACTTCCTCTGACAGTTATCAGTTTGAAATAGTTTCACAATTCCTGTGCCACAGTTGCCATGTAATTCCAACCACAGCTGCCATTTTAAAATCAATTACGATTCTCCCTTATCACAGCTGCCACTGCTTAAACAAGTACAGCTATTAATACAAATACCATCAGTCTCCACCACAACCACAAAATAATCACCAGTTCATCAACCACTGTTACCCCCTACGTGCCAGGTGACGCGTATAGCCGTCACGATTTTGGGAGTGGAGCAATGCCAATTGACATGTATAGCCACAAGCATCTTTCCGCCACCCTTTTAACCCACGACCATTTTATATGACAACCATAGGATAAGTAGGTACCCTAGGTACCCCACTGACACGTTGCTCAGTCTGTACATGGCCTGGTAGAGAGTAGAGCAATGTCTTCCTCATCCTCCTCGTCTGATTCCACTTCCCTGTGTGCAATGCAGCTTGCATCATCAACTTCAATGAAAATTCTGCCCTTAATGCAGGGGAAAGGGCTCAGTGACTTACCAGGTGTGTGGGACATTGTAAATAGTAAACAGGTATGTACAAGTGTTTTTTTTTATACATAAGTGAAATGTAAGATATTATATCTTGTAAGTGTTATATGTGTTTTATAACGTTTTATAAGTGCAATGCAGTAAGTGTTACAGTTTATGGTTACTTGTGAAACTATGATTGGAAATACCTTAGGCAACCCAACTTGCTACATGAAAGAAAACCATGAGTGCGTGGGCAAGAAAGAAAATGACCTGGTTGGCTAAAACAAAATTTTTTCCCTCGTTACTCAGAAAATAATGGCGAATATGTGAGAATAAGCGTATTTGTGATGTGATGTACAAAAAATGTAAGTTGTGTACAACATTAGTAATATTTTCATGATGCCCCTGATTAGTATAAATTAGTCACAATTTTAGTACAAGCAATTACCTCATATTCAGCCAAACAGCATGAAACAGCCAGAGCATTTACTTCTCAAAGTGCAATTTTTCGCAACTATGATGTCGAGTGCAAATATAAGTGCCGTAGTAGAAGGAAATTATTATAATTGATGCAAGAAGTGAGTACAGAAAATCAATGAGCTGTTTTTTTCCCACATGCCTACAAGGCATAGTGGCACTATGAAAAGGGTGGAAAACCCTATGAGGAACTACATGAACAGGGTGATGACTCATCCTTCTGGTGGTAAGTAAGGAAAAGTTGAAGACTGAGTGGAAACTTCCAGATTTTTTCGAAGGAAGGCCAGGCAGTGTTACAATCACCACTTCGGTCAGTGCTGCCAATGCTAGCCAGTGAGACCAAGGTCACTGGCAGCAGCACGGACTTGAAAACAACCCGCCAAAACACAGAAAACCAATCATATTTAACTTATCCTTACTCATCCATGGGACCACCTGGAAACCTGGGGATACTTTCATTTGAAAGAGGAAGAGCTGTTGAGTCTTACGAATTTTTAATTTTTCCTCTTGCTATTTTAGTTTGTCAGGGTTTGAAGTAAGTATATTTTTGCCAAAATCACAGAAATCCCCCTTAATAAGTGGAAAATGTCGGACAAACCCCGACACGCTGGGGTTAAAACAACTGCCACTGTCCACCATAGCTACCACTATAAGAATACCTACTGCAACTAACACAACACCACAATATAACTCCCACTATTTACCATTGCACTCCACCACATCCACCACAATCAATAAAACTGCCATTATTTACCACCACAGCTACTGCTATTTAAACAGGTCACTATTATCCACCACAGCTAGCAATAATAAAACATTAATCAGTATCAGTACAGTTACAATACGAGTACCACCATTACCAGCCACAACTAACATTTTTAATATAAATTACACTATTAATACAACCATGACCATTCTTCAGAAAGGCGGTGTCTCAATAGTAGTGTACTGATCTCATGATGTGAGTTCCTGCGTATAGGGTTTGAGCCGACGCCTTTGTTGATATTTTAAAATGGGTGCTGGTAGTAAGGCTTATCATACTGGAACCCTGTCGTTTCTAATGAGGACATACTCGTAATTATACATGCTCTGACACACTAATATAGCCAATACAACACTTCCAAATTCATATGCATCACTCTTCCTACAAACACCCCTTCCACATTCGTACTTTGTCAGCATAGCAAAGAATTTATTTTGGCCATAACTTTCCCTCTAAGGAGAAGATATGTAGTGCAGTGGACCTATTATAGACTGAACTGGCACAGACAAAGTTGCCACTCTTCACAACGGCATCAACCCTTCCACCACAAAATTTCTTTATTCCCACCGTTACCAGGCACGACTGGTTGTGAATTATTAAACCATTGGACGTATTTTCTGTTGTATTAGTGCTACCTCCAGACGAACTTGTTTACCTCAGGAAGGAATCTTCAGAGTGAAAAATGTTGGGAGTAGGCTGTAGCACTGGCTGATTAGGGTAACTCCCAAGAAGGATGGGAACACTGGTGATAGGAAAAGCTGGTGCTCCTGTTCCGACAATCCCCCTTTGCTGATCTTTTCATTGTGATACTAACATGGAGAGTGAGCCAGCACACTCTACCAGACACTTTTCTCTATCTCATACACTACTCTACATGCGCTTTACATATAACACAACATACCTCCCCTGTACTACAGGTATTGACACCAGCAATGGCATGTCAGGACTCCATATTATAAATACAAATCATAACAGAAAGCATGATAGATAGATAGACAGATAGATAGACAGAGCACCAGAAAAGGTGTGGGAAAAGGAAATTAGCTTGCAACTTTTTAAGTGAAGGAATGTTGATCGTTCACCAGAAGCAGTACATACACACAGACATACAGTGTTCTAGAAACTTCCACGACAGTAGAGCACACGTGACACGACCCCTGTTACACCAGAATGTGGGATTCTGAGATCAGAAGGAGACAGGCCATAGAGCCGACAGGTAGTGGAGAGAGCGAATAAGAACATGGGTCCAACTAGACTTACTTAGTATATTAAGTCTCGGTATAATACATACGCTGCTCAACTTAGACTTTCTCTGAAGATAATAAATCAAGATCAACTCTCTGTATTCATCTTTAACTCCTGCTCTTCAGTTAACTCAAGACTCACCTACTACAAGAATTAAGAGCTACATATATAAAAATGTTAGCTACAAAGCAGTAACGAATGAGCCTACAAGTCTACGAGTCTACGAGCCTACGAGTCTACGAACATACAGTAGCAACAACGAGTTACGAGTGAGGATCAACAAGCTCTGTGATAAACTACAAATAACAAGTCTACAAGACAACTCTATAATCTTCACGCAACTTCAAGCAGCAGCAAGAAGAATAAAAAAAACAAAACAAGAAAAGGAAAAGAAAGACCAGAGCAACAAGCACAAAAGCCCCAAGACTCTCTCCCGCCTACCTCCATCACTGACGCAGAGGTCAAGACACATGGCAAAACACCAGAGCCACATTTATAATGCATCTTACTCACCTTTCCTCACCCAGGTTACTCATCACTACTCAGTTACTCACCACAGCTACCAGTGTGGGAAGCCGACGTCACCATGTGTATCTGCTGAGACAACATCACCATGAGTGTTTGCTGAGACAACGCCATGCCAATCAACATGTGACTGACACCAGGCACTTCTCACCCACTACTATTCATACTCATTTAGCTCCTATTCATACTCATTTATTTCCACAGTATTGAGTGGGAATTCGACGTTCTATGATGAGGTTCGCCTGTGACTACAGCTGTTATCCACTACATTCACCAGGTCATGGAAATTCCTGAGTAATATCATCCATCAACACAGCCCTAGAATTATCGAGAGGAGACCTTCATTCAACTCTGCATTTATCTTCCGAGATCGACAGTTGCTTCGACACACCTCTCCGTTCTGTATCATGTGGGTGTAATTATACTTACTCATTTCTTCTCAGTGCTAAAATTAGGTATATTCAACTCCTTTACTTATTTTTATATATACACTTATACACTCACTATCTATCATTTATTACAACTCATTTACTCATCTATTTAGTAAGGACATAAACAAAAGACGTATTTCATACACCATACCTTAGCTACATGAAATCTTTTTAGCTAAGTGATATGACAGGGATATTTTCGCCCCCACCAGTGTTAATACCAGATGATACACAGTTAGCGCCCACTGCAGATACACAATTAGGAGAGCACCAGGGCAACACACCCATCGTACAAAACTCACCACAAACTAAAGATAAAGAAACAAAAACGTCAGTTCTAGATGATGAGTGGCAAACACCCTCTGATGTAGCGAATGAGGACTTAGTCTCTGCCTTGCATACCTATGAAAATATACTTGATGTAGTTCATCGTTCAGGGATAATCTATGCCTCACACAAATATAAATAAGTCCAAGTTAAATTAACAGAGCAACCAGTGAAAATGAACATCACAGATCAAGCTCAGATATTCATTTATCACGACACACACACCACAAAGCCAGTCAGGAGACAGGACGTGTGTGCTGGGCATTCCCCAGGTCCTGTCCTCCCCACTTACTCTTTTTTTAATCAGCCCATACACCACTGACCGGGCTAATGTATGGCCCGGCCTGCACTATATGTGCAGGGAATCTTTCAACATTTATCACGAGGATAAAACTGCCCAAAAATTCTCTGGCACAGAAAAAGATCGTATTGACGTCATTTCATTGGTCGATCATTGTGAACAGATCTTCATCAAGAGGCATATTAAAGATGAACAAGAGAAAATTGCTATTTTTTCCTCTTGGATTAGCCAGGAAAGGTGTCCGGCAGGCGACTTACTAAGGTCAGATAAGATCCTCAGAGCTAAGACATATGATAAATTTAAAACTGAATTTTTTTAAAAATTTTCTGGAGCTAAGAACTTTTTGCCACGTATAATCCCAGAATTACATAAGATTGTAGATCTTGTAAGGGAGCACACTACAAATCATGTGCTCGGTGAAATAACTGCTGATGTCTCCACGATCAAAAGTACATTATTAGCTATCTTAGAAAACTCAAACTGGATAGCAGGAGATGGAAAGATGTCTCCAGACCTCGTCGTGGACATCACTGGTTATGTAGCTGCCTTGTGTAAATTGCCTGATAGGACCCTTAAGGCGTACACTCCAGGCATGTGCTTACTAGACATTAATGAACGAGGTAGAGATGCAGTGTAGCAAAGCAGGGATGACTGAAACACAATCACATTCTAGTAGAAAGAGAGTGTCTGAGATAGTATCAGCGGTGAAAACAGCTACAACTATCCCAAACAGAGAACAAAATCGATCGCAAACCAAAAGCAGGCAGAGCAAACAACTATACGTGTCAAGGGTACGATCACAAACACCAGGCTACAGGCAGTTTCATAAGTTTCCGTGCAGCCTGAGCAGATTTCGCGCCACAGATACCACTAAATATGGAAAGTTACCTCGTAGATCACAGTCAAGAGATAGGTCCATTCTTTGTCATTATTGTGCAAAACCAGGACACACTAGGAATGAATGCTTTATCAAAACAAAAGAGGATAGACAAAAGACACAAGGATTTGGTCCTTTCTGTAGATATCATTGGTGCCAAGGGCACTGGAACAGTAACTGCAAAACAGTAGAAAAATTAGTGTCTATGTTCAAATCAGGGGAAGACCAAGTCATGACAAAAAACGAACAAACGTAAAGAAAAGTAAGTCTAAAATTCACATAGGAGGCATGTTGGGAAATCAGTGTATCTTGATACCAGCTGTATGTGAAAATCAAAACGTTTCCTTATTTTTAGACACAGGCTCTCCAGTGAACTTAATAACACAAGAAGAAATAAATAGAATTTTTAGAAATAAGAAGAAAGTAACTTTTCTGGAAGAATCTGATTTAAACTTATATACAGCAGATGGAAAACTAATCACAGTAAAAGGTATGATACAGTTAAACATCAGTTTCCCAGAGACTACAAGACCAATCTCTGCATTTTTCTATATCGTTGAAAACTTAGCAATTAAAGCTCATATGGTACTGGGCTTAAGATGCATGAGAACAGAGAAAATAACATTACTCCCACAAATGAATGGAATAGACTAAACAAACATACACAAACAGATTAGTGTATAGATCCACTCACACCAATCCCCCCAGCCTCCAGGATTAGAGACCCAGGTAACAGTACTGATTTATCAGTTTTTCCCGCCCATCTCACCAATGATTTAGTTATACCACCTAACTCCTATATGAAAGTTACCATAAAGAGCAAATTATGAAATGGTACTGTTCTCGTCTTAGAAGAATTGTGTAAAGTAAAGGGACTGTCAGAAAACGCTATGCGTCAGATGAACGACGAAGGGCAAACTCAAATATTCATAATTAATCACATGAATGGGGAAGTACAGTTGAAAAAGGGGACTTGCATAGTTAATATTAAAAATTTCTCGCCCCTGTGAAGGAAATAGTTGTAGCTGGAGTGACAAGTGAGATAAAATCTAAGGATAGAGAAAGCATAAGAGAATTTAATTCACTCAAGTGAATTTGATGAAGAAAATGATTTGTTAACCCTGTTTGAAACACACCGGGACACCGTAGCATTACCGGGAGAACAATTAGGGTGTACTAACCTGATTAATCACAATATTAAAGTGCACCCAGATACGCCACCAATTTTCGTACTGGCCTACTGGATCCCACAATCTCAGCGTACACTCGCAAACCAGTATGTCAATGAAATGTTAAAACTTGGAATTATTGAGCCATCAGTCTCCCTGTGGAATTCCCCATTATTCCTCGTGCCCAAACGAAATGGAGAAATGCGTGCAGTAGTAGATTACCATAAACTAAACAATCATACAATTCCAGACCGATTTCCCATGCCATTGCTAAGCGACATCCTACGGAATACTGGATCAGAAAATAATGTAATTTCCACGATCGATCTGCTAAGTGGATATTATCAGATTCCTGTTGAACAGGAGTCACATAAATACACTGCCTTTTCCACATATAGAGGAACTATCGGTATAGAAGGATGCCCGTGGGACTGAGGACAGCCCAAGGCACATTCCAGTGTCTTATGAATTATGTATTGTCTGGAATTTTAGGACAAGGAATATTTGTTTATCTTGACGATATTATAATCGCAACAAAAGATATCACACAACATCTCAAGAAATTAGACCTACTCTTACAAAAGCTTGGTGATGCTGGTTTAAAAATTAATCTTTCTAAATGAAAAATTTTGCTTTAAGGAAATCAATTTCTTAGGCCACAAATTAAGTTTTAATGGTATTCACACCACTCATGACAAAATACAGGCAGTGAGAGATTTTCCTGAACCCACTACGAATGACGAAGTTAGACAATTTTTAGGTCTAACTGGGTACTATAGGTCATTTGAACCACAATTCTCTCATATAGCCTTTTCTCTATTCCAACTACTCAAAAAAGATTATATATTCCAATGGGAAGAAGAACAAAAACAAACATTTACCAAACTAAAAATTAAACTAACAAATGCACCTTGTTTGGTATATCCGGATTTCACAAAATCATTTATTATATGTACAGATGCATTAGTTAAAGGATTAGGGGCTGTACTGATGCAGGAAGATAAAAGAGGACAGAATCAACCAATTGCATTTACCAGCAGACAAATAAAAGGTGCAGCGAAAAATTATTGCACTACAGACTTAGAGGCACTTGCAGTGGTTTTTGCATTACAAAAGTTTCGAGATTTGGTATATGGTTACGAAATACACATATTCACCGACCATAAACCGCTAGTGGGTATGTTTCAAGAAAAACTTCTCTCTGGGAGGAGAGCAAGATGGAAATGTACAGTAAAAAACTACAATGTACATATTCATTATATACAAGGTAAAATGAACATAGTAGCCAATGCATTATCTAGGAACCCGAACACAATTCAGGTCGCGGGATTAGGTCTCAAAGGAAATATACCAAACCACGATGATATCGCAAAAGCACAAAGACTTGATCCAATTTGGTCTAAAGTATATACAAGTTAGAAAGTGGAGATGACATACAATTACCCAAACTACATGTACCACTCGAACAATTCACAATAGTCAATAATACTTTATACAAGATCAACCCAGGACAACCAAAAAGCCCAAAGAAATACTAACCAATTGGTAGTACCTAATGACATGATACCCCAAGTATTACGAACGATACACAATAGCCCACATGCAGGACATCCTGGAAAAGATAGGACATTCAAACAAGCCCAGTTGTTATATTACGGGCCAACATTACGAAAAGATATACACAATCATATAGACAGATGCGAATCATGTGCAAAACACAAAGGATACCCAATTTCACCTGCACCGATGAGTAATTAACCTGTACCATATCAACCATGGGACGTTGTCGCTGTTGATTTACTCAAGATGCTATTATCATACAATACTAACCAATACCTATTCGTAGCAACGGATCATTTTTCCCGTTATATAATTTTAGCTCCAATTAAAGATAAAACAGCAGAGACAGTAGCAAAGGCAATAACAGATAATGTAATATGTCGCATTACTACCCCAAAGGTACTAATAAGTGAAAATGGAGAATTTAATTCTGATATCTTACAAGTAATGTGTAAACAATACAATATCAAAAAAGTTAACGTTTTAGCCTATCACCCAGCATCTAATGGGTTAGTTGAGAGACAAAACAAAAAAGTATTAGATGTGCTACGACACATTCTCAATGAAAATTATGCAAGCTGGGATGATTGGATTCCCAGAGCAGAAGACTCAATTAATGGATCTATAAATAAATCCATAGGTGACACACCACATTTCATTATATATTGGATAGATAAAAAACTACTATATGAGGTCCTAGAAGGTGACAGCCTGCCATATACAATTACGATGATTACTCTAAAACTCCGTTTACGTGAATTCCAGGACATAAACAACACAGTCAAAAAACAATTGACAATGTCCAAGGAAGAAATGACAGAGACATTTAATAAAAGGACAAGAGATACGCCTGTCAGCTTAGTAGACATTGTCTATGGTATCATTCATACGAGAGACAATAAATTATCCCCAAAATTTGAAGGCCCATATAGAGTAATTAATATAAAAGCAAACAAAGTTTTAATTAAGTCACAGTCAAGTGGTGAAGCGAAACAAGTTCATATTGACCATTTAAAACGAGTTTCAAAGGAACTATCCAATAATTATACAGCCTCGGATACAACCGAACAAGCGAATGTAACTCATGAAACCAATCAAGAAAACAACAATAATTACAAAAATAAATTAAGGTCATATACCAAACAATCAAACATAGGTGCAACTGCTCCAATAAAATCTACAGTACATCATTTACGAGATTTAAATTTCGATTTTAAACTCCTTCTATAAATGACATAACAATCAAGTTATTGTTCTACGTTAGTCAACCGTAACGCACATCATCATTATCATCGACCACAGAATGACCATATTAGAAACTCAACAGATTTTTTTTGTCGGTAGGTAACGATGAAGGGACTTATGCTATGGATTCTCCTCTACATAGCAAGAGGATATGCTCACTTAGACCCCCAACACATAGTACGGTAAGGATGCCTCATAGCTCCAACAGCCACGACGTCAATCGTAAACGATGTCATGAGTACTGAAATAAGCCTGGATTACTTATATGACTTACCTTCTTATCTAGAAAAAATCGCAAGACCCAAGAGAACCCTGGACATCATGATTCGAGGCTATGTTTCACAAGCACATAACACAAAGGAAGTGGATGAGATAGTGAAGTTAGCGAAATGGAAAGTAGATCAGGCTACTCATCATGATCCAAGATCTCACATCTCATGGAACGGAGGTATTGAGCGACAAGAACAACATCACACGTACTCGCCAAAATCGCGGTTTGTTCGAGCTAGGCGGCGCAGTTCTTGGGAACATCTTTGGGTTGGCTACAGAGGAAGACCTTCAAGAAATAAACAAGTTTAATAAAATAGTGCAGGTACTAACATAAAAAGATAAATTCATCACAAGACATAAACTCAGCAATGAAGACAATCGTGAAAAATCTGAAAAAGGCGGAAAACATAGCTCTCGAAAGTGTAGATAAAATGAATGACATGGAAGGTAACATAACACTTTTCCAACACTTCTCCATCATCACGGAACACATTGACACAATTCTACCCCAATTAGACAACACTAGATTCGTTACAGGGCACTTATGCAAGGAATTCCGAATACTGGTGATGGCAAGATCACGATTGACTTACTTCCAGTTCATGAGCTACGTCAGATAATTAGTCAAGGCATACATAAACATAAATTGAAGCCTTTGTTCCGAAGTAGGGAATTCATGCAATATTATCCATATTTAGAAGCAACACTAACACCAACATCAGTAGAAGTTCATGTACCATTCATAACTGACGACTTGTTCACAGTATACCAAATACACCCCTTCCCCTATAAAAATAACAACACTTTGGTCATCATCAACATCAACACAGACACCGATCTCATCATGGTCTCCAAGAGACGGGACGCTGTCACTTTCGCAAGTGAGTCAACGATTGAACGAAAGTGCCGCACATCCTTACATGCTGTTCACCTTTGTCCTGCGTACATTTTCACGTTTCAGCCTATTGATACAGTCCCTTGTGAAATGGCTATCATAAGAAATCTCAATATTCATAATCATTGCAACTTCACTTTTGCTCCAGATAAGCTTGTACACCATCAACACATCGGACACTGACAGTTTTTTTTATTTCACTCATAACACATCAGTTTACATAGTCTGTCCAGATACATCACCATCTCATACTTCAGCCTCAGGATTATACATAGCACCAGACTACTGTGCGGTATTTACACCATCCATGTCCACTTTATCCACCATCAATCATTAAGCCATCCTCAATCATACACACAAACATTTCCACCCACTGCCTAATATGGACTTAAACATGAGCGCAAGTATTAAGTTGATTTCATCTAAGTTTAAAACTATGCAACTGATCAATGAAACAATGAAGCCCTGGGAAGATTTGAGTTTGAGTATGTTCAACCCATATTATGTGTATAGCCCAGCACCTACTGTCTTTATAATCATCTGTATTGTATTTGCAGTAGTGCTGTTCACAATGCACAGAATGCATGCAAAAACTGCAAATTTGGAGTCAGTATTTAGTGGGGGTAAAGTAAGTATCAAAGTTAACCCCCCCTGTATGAAGTGTACATATTTTGTATATAGTATTAATTATATAAAAACAAAAGAAGAAGAAGAAGAAGAATGACCCATGATATAGAAGTATACCAGTATCATTATCTCAATATGAAATATTAATAGGTCTTACAATAATCTTAACTTTGAACTATTTTTTTTTTTTTTTGCATATATGTATTTTACTATTATACACGGCCATTTTACAAAATGTAATACAAAAACCAATTTAACAGTATTCAATTATGTATACAACTTGTTTAAAATGTAATATTACTGGATCACTGCAATATTACCATGAATATTATACCTGTACAATATTATAATCAATATTATGTATTAAGAGTGAAGAAGAAGAAGGCTATTATGTATTAATAGATTAGCACATGTCAATGATGATTGCTGTCCGAGGACCTCCAGCTACGTGACCGAGCGATGTCAGGACTCCATATTATAAATACAAATCATAACAGAAAGCATGATGGACAGATAGACAGATAGATAGACAGAGCACCATAAAAGGTGTGGGAACGGGAAACTAGCTTGCAACTCTTTAAGTGAAGGAATGTTGATCATGCCCCGGAAGCAGTACATACACACAGACATACAGTGTTCTAGAAACTTCCACGACAGCAGAGCACATGTGACATGACCCCTGCTACACCAGAATGTAGGATTTTGAGATCAGAAGGAGACAGGCCACAGAACTGACAGGTAGTGGAGAGAGTGAATAAGTAGAGGGGTCCAACTAGACTTACTTAGTATATTAAGTCTCGGTATAATACATACGCTGCTCAACTTAGACTTTCTCTGAAGATAATAAATCAAGATCAACTTCCTGTATTCATCTTTAACTCCTGCTCTTCAATTAACTCAAGACTCACCTATTACAAGAATTAAGAGTTACATAGACAAAAATGTAAGCTACAAAGCTGTCACTACCTAGTTGTGGACCTGTGGTTAGGCGTGGCATGGACTACGCTGGAGTAATCTTTCGGACTGGGATGGGACGTAGCTAGGATCTGGCCCAGAGAGTACAATGCATTACGATTCCCAGACTGCCCCGCCCATTAGAGAGGGGCCCAAACCCAGGGGCAGCAGCCCAGGAGGCTGTTCAATGGTCAGTCAGTACAGCAACCAAAAAAGTGACTTTGCTATTTTGTCATGAATGTGAGTGTATGACCAGACTCCCTGCACAAAAACACGGAGACCATACGCAATTTTACACTATCCCAGCAGCACCAAGCCACCGATATATATATTTTTAAGCTGTGACTACATACTAAAATCTTGTGTTATAATGGCACACAATGGACAGATTTCCATATTGTGACTAGTGTTGCAGTTCGTTATATGTCCGTTTGCCACACACAAACGTCACCGACGTCATCTGCCGTGTTAACATGGATGTGGATTGGCCAGTTACAACACTGGACCCCTGGACAAACAAGGCTAGACTACGCAATTTTCCTAGCAACACCACACCACTGAAATGCCTCTGTAACAGTGAATTTTGCCCCAATATTATCCTTGCAGTTTCATGACAGAAAATGGACACGCACAGTATTTCAATCGTAGGACAAAGGGAAGCAGGACCTAAAACATCATGACACGTAATGTGTATCGGACACTGTGGTGGTGGTGATTGTAGATGGGAAGTGAAACGTTGTAATAGTATGGCTGCATAGAGCCATCATATGAAATTCATAGTACCCTCAAGTTCGACAATAGATTTTAATTTTACAGATATCAGTTATGTCGTGTCCCATGACGCTGAACATTGAAAACGATATTCCCAAGGCAGTTAGAAATACTCGTAGAATAGAATATTTGGTATGTAAGGGGGGGGGAGTTGAGGAGAAGTTGGTCAGTGGGACGGGGTATTAGGAGAGGAAGGAAATATTGCAGGAATAGAGAGGGGGGGTGGGGGGCTTGACCACCCTGCTTGATGGGAAGGTGTGTGTGGAAGCATACTTGTGTGGAGTAGGAGCGAGTGAGGAGTTGGGCAGGTGGGAGTAGGATCAACATGAACATATGTGATGTCTGGTGTTGGTAAGGGAAATGTTGTTTCCTCTGGGTGAACAATGTGTGAGTTAAATAATGTATTGCATCTGGAGCTAAGGAGAGCACGAGTGTGTAATACTTGTATGAAAACTAATGCCTGAATCTTTTGAAAAGAATAAAGTAAACGATGATCAATGTGTGTGGATGTTGTGTTACAACCATCCAAACTAATGAAATAGGACCTCGAAGTAAACGACATCAATTGTGGACTGGACACCCGTAACACCGTTACTTCAGTTACTATAATATCAGATACTCATTCATTATGCAACTACAGTATCCCATTACCTCCAAGTGGTCCATCAGTATAATGACTGCACAACATTTTCGCACAACAAGCCAACAGCTGTCCAACATTCAAAGTAGCTATAACCCTATGCAATCCAACATCTACTTATACCATGATTTGCGAATATAATGATTGCTTTTCCTCACAGTAAAACAGACTGGATGATGCACAATATATGACCATTTTGTCACATGCATAATCATGAATCATTTGTGGCCACCCTGGTTCAGCCACATTTCGAGACACTGGACATCTCTCCTTTTCTAACATTTATGCTCAACTAGAGTTGTTCCCAACACTGTATGACGAACATGAAGACTCCAACATTCACATCATACACGTTACTGCATACAAAGTTACAGATACCTCAGAACATCTGTATAATCACAACCTGCATCTTTCTTAACGAAACACGATAGTTTCGATACATAGGCCCCCACCACCTGTCCCCCCTTCTTCCATTCTACCTCACCTCACAGTCACCGCCTGTCAGAGAAACAATGGGAGCCAATGGCACTGCAGTTTGTTTTTCTCTCTACCTTCCACTATGTCTACATGGCAAACACTTGTATTTGCAGACAGAGGATGACTTGATTGAATTTTTTTTCTGTGTGTACTAAATACAGTAGCGGAGGGGAGGCTCTGCCAGGTCTGCCCAATGCCCATTCAGTTACTATCACTATGATATAAACAAACCCAGTGGTGCCACATTTCACCGAACACACCACCCGCTGCACTCATAAGAAGTGGAGGTAACTGTTCTTTCTGAACAGAGGTATTAATGCAATATCGTCCACCAATCAGTAGTCATGGATTTTTTTTTTTATATATATATATATGTGGGATCAACATTAGCAATGCAAGTCAAACATACGTCTCACATTCGTTGGTGTCCAGTCCTTCATTTTTGCACTTTCACGAATGTGTGAGCTTTCACCCCGATTGCAGCAGTATTCTCTGGAAGAATTGATTTCATGCACAAAAAAATCCATCACTGTCGTGTAAAAAAAAAAAAATCAACAGTAGATGTTGCACTACAAGGGAATTCTGGCTGCACACCTGCATTTAACTCATCAAATACAGGTACACTCGACAAGAGTTCCACCTGGTCCACCTGGTTGCGTGATATGGCTAGCGTGGCAATAGTGCGCGCGTGTGCGTGCGTGTGCATGCGTGTGTGTGTGTGTGTGTGTGTGTGTGTGTGTGTGTGTGTGTGTGTGTGTGTGTGTGTGCTGTGATATTGGCTAACAAATGTTATGTGATTTTGGGGGATAATGAGCTGTGCAATGTATTGTTCATAAAGTCTGAATTACATAAACTAATTCTTCTCTTATCTTGTAGAGTGGACCGCGATAAAAGTTGAGTTGTGGTTCAGAAAGAGTGGGCAAGTTCACTCACAAATGGCGCCATTAGGGGGAAGAGGAAAGTATGGGAGTGAGTGGGAGCTTGGCAGGTGAAGGGAAGGGGGGTGAAGTGGGGTCACGTCGTTTACTCTAATAGTTATACATTCATAGCCATTACAGTATATATATTTAGGTGTCAATGATATGATGTATCTTAAATAACAATAAACCTATTTATTTTTTTATTATCTATTATTATAGACGACTGATTACACACTTTAGATTACACCAAACATTGGATACCCTGTCTCTCGTTAACGGACAACATGCAGCCTGCTCAATCACCGCGACTCTCTCTCTCTCTCTCTCTCTCTCTCTCTCTCTCTTAACTCGTCAGCTGCCTATCAGTAGACATATACACATTATCAGTTTGTGCTAATGAGCAATAACGTTGCATATAATATGTTTACCTACAATTTATTACTGTCAAAATACTAGTGCAATACATTAGCAACTCACCTTATGGATTACATTAGCCAATAAACAATATTTATGTGCATAGTCTACGTTTCTGTAATAGTCATGGGGTAACAATACTCACACGGATATTTTCGTAAATGTTATAGGTAATAATGTACTCCGTGGCTGATACCAGTTAAACGGTAGGTGGCCGCTGAAACATCCAATCCCGATAGCTACGCTGGTGCATTATAGTGTCATTGTGGAGGTTCCTGTTTCTCCAGTTATGTCAGTTATTAAAGTTAACATAATGATAGACAACTATTTCTTACAAAAAATACGAACAGCCTAATTTGAACTCTCAAAATATTTTATGGAGCCTGTTGTGGGAGAGTTGCAGGTCTCATGCACCAGTCATAGTCCTGGTCCGTTTGTTTCAGTATTGCCAGCCTGACAGTGTAGTCTTAATGAACATATTAATGTTACAACTCTATATGCTTATTATCATTTGGAACGACAGAATTCAAAAAAGGATTTCATTCTGTACACAGAATGTCAAATACAGTGTGTGTGTGGGGGGGGGGACAATATATGTGGTGGGGGTGGGGGGAGTGTAGTATGTTCTGAATGTAATGTGGTTGTCATTATGGTAATGGGGGTGTGTGCATACGTGGCTAAGGACGTCCATGACTGATATACATACTTTTTGTCTTTAACACTGTATGACACACACCTCAGTATTTATTAGGTTCTGTTTATAAGTTTGTAGCATATTTCATAATTATATATGATTATGTTTTCGGTGTGGAATCTGAAACAACATATAAAGACAAACACTTAAATATTAGAAAAATGCATTATGGGTGTCCTAATACAAGAATAGCAATAATTCAGGAAGAAATATTACTGTATCATAAGATCGATTTAACATATAACGTTGTCGGAGCAACGTTTCTTAGGCTTAGCTTATCGGATTTCCTTTGATCAGTATACTGTATTAAGTTATACTATAGCTTTGAGTTCAGTAATACACACTCGACCCTCGATTTCCCGTACCCCTATTTCCCGGATTTCGTGTTTCCCGGACACAGGCTGAGGCCGGATAATATCAAATGCCGGACAAATGCCCATACAAGTCCGGAACTCTCACAGAAGTCTGGCCATTATTCTCTCATATAAAACTATAAGCAGTCTGCTGCTTCAGCAAGGTTTTGATTCGATAAAGCCATTTGTAACAACACAAGAAGATATTTTCATACATGAAATGCATCTTGGCCACCAACCTGCTTCATCCCACCAGTTCATTCTAACTTGTGGCAATATCACATTTGCCTCTGACCTTTCTCAAATGCCACTATAAATAGTTTATTGCATAACACAGTAAAATTTAAGGAAGGCTTGGACACAATAAAATTCATTAGTAATAAAAAAAATATTTTCTTATGGACAAAGTCAATGGGATCCATTCCTATTCACTTAGCTCACCCGACTCGGTGCGAATAAATACCGAACTGGCACTTTACAATGGAAAATATATATATATATATATATATATATATATATATATATATATATATATATATATATATATATATATATATATATATATATATATATATTTTTTCACCATAGTGGTTCATACACACCTAAATATTTGAAATCCTCTAAAAAATAAAATTGTACTTTATATAACATAATGTAAAGATTAGGTTTCAGAGCTAAAATGCACCAATGTTAGCAGATATTTCCCCCTCAGTTCGTCAGCATGCCTTGACATTTTGCATAAATATTTATTTTGAGTATAAAAACATTTATCCGCATTGTAAATCGATATTTATACAAAACAAAAGGCCATCAAGGCGAGCTGTTTGGTTAGAAGCAAAACACTTCTGCTAACTTTAAGAAATTTTTGCTCTGAATTCTGATTTTCTCTTAATATTTAAATTAAGGACAAACTTTTGACTGAATTTCAAATAATTAGGTGTGCACACATATATGGTGATAAAGATTAAAATATTTTCCAATTAAAATTTACAATTTCGGTCCAAGATATAGATCACATTCGATGATTACGTGTTTGTATCTCAGTTAGCTGATGAGTGGTTGGCTAATGTTAGCAGATATTATGATTAAATGAAATACATAATTCTGGTAACATAGAACTGTAGGAACATTGTAGTTACATCATATGAATGTAATTATTACATAATTGAAGTTTTAATTGAGGTAACATTGTAATTGTTATATAATTGTATTTTTAATTAAAGTAATATTGTAACTGCACATAACTGTATTTTTACTGAAGTAATATTGTAATTGTTACATAACTGAATTTTAAATTGAAGTAATATTGTAACTGTTACATAACTACAGTAATATTGTAGTTAGTGTAGTAACTGCATTATTATTGTAGGTAATTGTAGTAACTGTAGTAACACTAGTTATTGTAGTATCTGTAGTAATGCTGTAGTTAACTGTAGTATTTGTAGTAATACTGTACAATTACACTGTAAGTTATGTTAATGTTGCGACACTGTCCACATGCATATAATTACACATTAGTAACACAATAGCAAGGTACAGCAATGAATCATACTAAGAATCAGTCATATATAACGCATGCTGCAATAACATTACACAATATGTTCAGGCTTAATTATGTTGCACAGTTATTATTGAAAATGATATTGTGTATCCCCATATTTTGTTATTATATAAATATATATATATATATATATATATATATATATATATATATATATATATATATATATATATATATGGTGTGAAAGTAGTTCAGTCTTGCTAACTTTTTCTTTTTTTTTTTACGTGTCCAACTCTGGGCAAAGGCTTCAGTGTCTATCCCCAAGGCCCAGTGGTTCTCCTTGGGGCCCAGTAGTCCTCCAACATCTCCACATGTCTCCACTTCGGCACTAACACTCACGGTCCATCTAGAATATATGAGGCATCTAGTGGCAGAGTGACGTATACACCAGGGGGTTATTTTCGAGTAATTAAAACTTAAATTTGAAGAATGTGTACATCAAAGGCATAAACAAACAACTAATGTTGTTTTATATTAATGTAATGCTCTCAAAAAATGCAGTTTAATGAATCCATTGTTTAGAAAAAATAAACAAAAACCAAAACCAAACACACAAACGCACCCCCCCATTGGGGGTCATACACAAAATATTAACATGGGTTAAAATTATGTGATCCAAATAAAAATAAACATAAAAACTAATAAAGTGTGAAAGTTTTATATTAATAATGCAATTTCTTGATTTCTGATTATTTTTTATATTGTAAATTTTCAATTAAAAGCACTCAAAATGGGCAGAGGACAGTGCAGCCCATCAACCACGTGCGAGGTTTAGGGGGACACTGGTGGGGGACTGGCTGAGGCTGGGGGCTAATACTCAGAAACGGCCTGCCAATGGCTAGCCGCTCGTGGCCTGTACGTCCCTCTGCCATGTGGGAGCAGACTTCCTCTATGGGTCTTCAAGGCCTAAAACACGTGATACATGCCCATCTGCCAGCTAGCCATAAGGGTCCTTTTTGTATGTAGCTTTATGCAGGGAGCATCTAGAAGGCTCCACCTACTTATTGGCAGGAATAACTCACCATCGGCCATTCTTGGCGCATACTCGTACGTCACTCTGCTGCTAGATGCCTCATATGCTAGGGCAAGTGTCTTATACAGGACTGGTGTATTGGTATTAGCAGGTGTACTTTTATGACATGTCGGCGGGTCATCTGGCAGATCAGAAAAGTCTGCTTTTTATGAAATTCAAATCCTTAAACTGTTCTCTGCCCCAGCTGGGATTTGAACGTAGATCCTTTAGAACAACAGGCCGCCTCTCTACTGATTCTGCCACCGCCTCTCCGATGTTGGCCATTTTTTTCTCTGTCTTTTCTGGATTTTCCTTGTAATTTAATTTGTCTGGTCCCACTAGATGGCTTTAATTAATAACTGTTTATTGCAGCTCTGTTATACACTCACTGGGTTAATGTGATTGTATATTTTATTTACCACTTTGCAGATGGAATGTTGCCTAGTTGTATGAATGAAATAATTACTTTATGTATGAATGCTATAATAAATGAATGAATATATACAACATACAATTGTTATTGTTGAGGCAAGTACTTAGTGATTGACTTAATGCAGATAATTGAATTAGGTACACCTCCGGACAGAAATTCGTGATACAGGGTAATCTGCAACTACATGTCAAGTTAATCGCACTCGTCTACCCCCCATAACTCCCCCTCCTTACCCCCACCAAAACACTGATTCATTAGGCTGATGGATCGGAGACATGAAGCTTTGCTCACTCTCTTGCCTTGTCATCTGGACAGCCACATATGCACCCACCTACTTATCCACCTACCCACTTAATCCATCCAACACAACCCATCGACCTCACCCCTGCCACCCACCCAACCCATCGATCCCTGCTATCCACCCTGCTAACCCTCGAATGTCACACAAGAAGTTCACCCAACAATGCCACTCAACTCATTTACTCATTCACTTCTCCACCCTGAACCCATCCAGCCACCCAACCCAACCACCCACTTAGATCATCCCGACCACGCAATCGTCTCAGCCACCCTGGCGACCAACGGTGCCCACTCACCCTGGCGACTCACTTTGCCCACACATCCCGACAACCTATCTTGCCCACCGACTCCTATCACCCACCCTCAACACTCCAAAATTCCATCCACCCTTCCCACTCACGAATTCCACCCACCCTGGTCACCCAACAATGCCATTAATCTCATCCATCCACACAACCCTCCGACCTCTCCCTGAACACTCCCCATCCACCTCACCCTGCCCATCCACCCATCCTGACCACCCACTCCTCCCACCGACCCACCCGCCCATCCACCCTTCTTACCCAACCCCATTTACTCCGCCACTCCATTCACCCATTTGAACCGGACTTATCCATCAAACTCATCCAAACCTAACTTACCGACCCCTCCCCGACCACCAACATATCCAGCCACATACCCACCCAGCCCACCAAATGCATCCACTCACTAACCCATTTACCCCTACAACCCACCCAAATCCACTCCACATACCACACCCAGCAACTGTCCCCTCCCCCTCTGCACCATTATCACTGTCCACCCACCCTGGTGATGCACTGAACTACCACACCCACCAACTCAACCTCATCAACTCCACCCACGCAACCAACTGACTCGCACACACACACACACACACACACACACACACACACACACACACACACACACACACACACACACACACACACACACACACTGACACAGTAAGGGCGCGTCCACACGTGTGGTCGAGCAAGTGCTGGCAACATGTAAGCAACACAGTAACGACCACGCTGCAAGCATGTTGGGAACAGCAGCATCCATATCATGTTGGCAACACCATGAAGAAGTCTCAACTGCCTGGTATGGATACACTTATCCCATCGCCTCTCCTGCAAGTGTTCGAAGCTGCATTGAAACATATTTTCATACATCTGTCCAAATACTGCTGCAAACATGTTCCCGAACATGTTGCCTGCCGTGTTGCCAATATATGTTCGAGAGCACGTGTGGACTTGCCTTAAGAGAAACAAAACACTCATAAACACACACACACACACACACACACACACACACACACACACACACACACACACACAGGGAGAGAGTTGTTCACAACAACTTCACTCACTAATCATCCTCAGTGGTTGTTTATCCCCGAGGAAGATTGGCCCCACGTCTTATGAATTACTGTTTGATGGTTGACTGTATAATCATTGAACAGTATGAAAAGCATGTAATACTGAAACTAGCATAGTTATGATATATAATATTTTACCAAAGTATTCGCGTACTAAAACTATTGCCAATTTGATGGCATATCATGGAATCCTAATGGAAATACATCCATAATGTAGCTGAATTAAAGAGTATATGTCCGAGATACGAGTCAATGTAATATGCCAGCTGCTATTAGAACAGTACCAGACACTTCCACATCTCATCCGTCCCCTTCACCGTCCCCAGATCCTCCCTCCCCCCTTTCCCACCCTTCCGCATCTGTGTGTGTGTGTGTGTGTGTGTGTGTGTGTGTGTGTGTGTGTGTGTGTGTGTGTGTGTGTGTGTGTGTGTGTGTGTGTGTGTGTGTGCATACATCTGTTCGTATCTAATTGTTCTTTCCTAATTTTATCTTTACAGGAATGAGTCAAGCTTCTTACAGTCCCGTGTATTAAACCATTTTTATCATACATATACTTAAATTTATGAATAGTTTGGCACGCATTATTTCAATCGGAAGCACATTCCACTGATCAATTGCCCTATTTGGAAACTGAATTTCCTTACGTCTCTATCACCTCTCTTTTTATGCTTTTTTTTTTTTTTCAGTGTCCTCTTGCTGATGCTTCCCCATAGGTTATATATTCATTGATGTCTATCTTTGTTTCCCAGATATGTATTTATATAGCATCATCATGTTTCCTCTTCCTTCTCCCTTGTAGTATTGGTAGGTTCGGTTTTTCTAGTCTTTCTTCATAGCTTAGATCCTTTAAGCTTGGTATCCATCTTGTAGCAGCCCACTGTACTTTTTCAGTCTTATCTATGTGTTTTTGGGGATGAGGAGTCCAGACCACTGATGCAATTTCGAAGGTTGGTCTGTTGAATGAGGTAATTATCTTTCTCGGCATGCCTTCATTTATAAATGTGAATGCTAATCTCATATTAGCAAGCAGTGTGTGCATGTTTCGTACCTTCTCATTTATGTGGTCTGCCGAAGAAAAAGTCTATTATTGATAATCACTCTTAGGTCCTACTTCTTTTCTGATATGTGTAGGGTTGAACTTCCTATCTTATAATCCCGATCTGGTCCTTTACAACTTTTACCAAACTTAATTACATGGCCACACTGACTTCCATTTGCCATCTATTGCTCCATTTATGAATCTTGATTAATTCTACTTGTAGCTCTCTGCAAGAGTCTATAATTCTCCTTTGTATTTTTGCATCATCAGCAAACATATTTAGATAGCATCCCATTCAAACGTTCCTGTCTATATCATTAATATATACTAAAAACATAATTGGTGCCATCACTGAGCCCTGTGGAACTCTGCTAGTCACTTCCCTCCATGATGAGTAATTACTCCTTAGTACTGTTTTCATTATTTCTTTTCTGAGAAAATCATGCATCCAACAGAACAGATTACCTTGGATTCCTGATGGTACAGGAGGATTCTGGCAAATGCTTCCATAATATAAAAATAGATACCGTCCACCCATCCTTCTCTTTTCCGTAGTGTTTCTGCAACTCTATCATAGTAGCTTAATACATTTGTAACACATGATTTTCCTTTTCTAAAACCGAACTGTCTTTCTGTTATCATATTGTATTATTGCAGTTGGTTTACCTAAATTTTTCTTATTAGTTTTTCTAGTACCTTGCTTAAAACACTGGTCAGAGATACTGGTCTATAGCTGAGTAGATTCTGTTCACATGCTTTCTTGAATAGGGGAACAATGTGTGTGTGTGTGTGTGTGTGTGTGTGTGTGTGTGTGTGTGTGTGTGTGTGTGTGTGTGTGTGTGTGTGTGTGTGTGTGTGTGTGTGTGTGTGTGTGTGTGTGTGTATGTGTGTGTGTGTGTGTGTGTGTGTGTGTGTGTGTGTGTGTGTGTGTGTGTGTGTGTGTGTGTGTGTGCGTGCGTTTGTTTGTCTTACTGAGTCAGTCTCTCTCTCTCTCTCTGTATGTGCCAGTGTGTGTGTGTGTGTGTGTGTGTGTGTGTGTGTGTGTGTGTGTGTGTGTGTGTGTGTGTGTGTGTGTGTGTGTGTGTGTGTGTGTGTGTGTGTGTGTGTGTGTGTGTTTATGCGTGTCTCGTTTGTGTCTTACTGAGTCACTCTCTCTCTCTCTCTCTCTCTCTCTCTCTGCATGCGCCAGTGTGTGTGTGTGTGTGTGTGTGTGTGTGTGTGTGTGTGTGTGTGTGTGTGTCTGTGTCTGTGTGTCTGTGTCTGTGTGTGTGAGAGAGAGAGTCAGTTGATTGGGTGGGTGGAGTTGATGAGGTTGAGTTGGTGGGTGTGGCAGTTCGGTGCATCGCCAGGGTGGGTGGACAGTGATAATGGTGCAGAGGGGGTGGGGACAGTTGTTGGGTGTGGTATGTGGAATGGTTTTGGGTGGGTTGTAGGGGTAAATTGGTTTGTGAGTGGATGCGTTTGGTAGGCTGGGTGGGTAGGTGGCTGAATATGTGGGTGGTCAGGGACGTGTTGGTAAGATAGCTTTGGATAAGATGAATTTGATGGATATGTCAGGTTCAAATGAGTGAATGGGGTGGCGGAGGATATGAGGTTGGGTAAGAAGGGTGGATGGGCGGGTGGGTTGGTGGGAGGAGTGGGTGGACAGGAGGGGTGCATGGGCAAGGAGGAATGGGTTTGGAGTGTTCAGGGAGAGGTCGGAGGGTTGTGTGGATGGATGAGATGGATGGCACAGTTGGGTGACCAGGATGGGTGGAATTCGTGAGTGGAAAGGGTGGGTGGAATTTGTGAGTGAAGGTTGGTGACAGGGGGTCAGTGGGCAAGATAGATTGTCGCGATATGTGGGTAAAATGAGTCGCCAGGGTGAGTGGGCACCGTTGGTCGACAGTGTGGCTGAGACGATTGCGTGGTCGAGATGATCTAAGTGGGTGGCTAGGTTGGGTGGCTGGATGGGTTCAGGGTGAAGTGAATGAGTAAATGAGTTGAGTGGCTTTGTTGTGTGAACTTCGTGTGTGACATTCGAGGGTTAGCAGGGTGGATAGTAGGGATCAGTGGGCTGAGTGGGTGGCAGGGGTGAGGTTGGTGGGTTGTGTGGGATGGGTAAAGTGGGGAGGTGGATGAGTAGGTGAGTGTATATGAGGCTGTCCAAATGACAAGGCAAGAGAGGGACTTATGTGGCCAAAAACCTTTTAACTGTTACTTGGATTTTAGTCAACTACTTAGAACACGTTGGGTAACTATTTGGAATCGAAACTCTATACATTAAGGCCATTGCATTGAAATCTGCTAACTCTTCGATATACTGTAGTTACTCAACAGAGTATGAAGCAGTTGGGTCAAAGATTGTGTGGGTAAGATTGAAAATTGGAATACAAATGTGGGCGATTGTGTGCGTGCATGCGCAAACGCAAGATCGTGCAAGCAGAGTGAGAGAAGAGATCTGGACAAATGTAGAAGTGTGCATGGAAAAGTTTGGAAGGAATGAGAGAGTGTTTTTGATCGGTGATATGAATGGTAAAGTAGGGAACGTGAATGTGGATGGAATAGTGGGTGAGTGGGGTGTGCCTGCTGAGATGGATGAGAATGGCAGTGCGTTAGTGGACATTTGTGCTGGGAGAGGGTTGGTGATAGCCAATACCCTCTTCAGACATACAATGATACACAGGTATACATGGCGAGTAATGAGAAGGGTGGGTGGTGAACTGAATAAAAGGAAGGCAATGATTGATTATGTGTGTGTGGATGAAAGGATGTGAAGATGTGTAATGGATGCAAGAGCTTATAGATGTTGGGGGAGTGGACTTTCTGACCACTACTTGGTGGTGGCCAGAATCAAGATCCAAATAAGATGGAGAAATAGAAGAAGGGAAGGACGAGAAGAAGGAGTATTTGCAAGGAGAGTGGAAAGGTTACAAGAGGATGAGAAAAAGGCAGAATATAAAAGAAAGTGGAGGAATGATTGGGCAATTATGAATTTGAGTAGATGGGGGACGTGGAAGGTGTGTGCAGGATATTCACAGATGAAGTATGTGCACCATGTGATGTGGTGTGTGGGATGAAGAGAAGACGGAGGGGGGTGCATGGAACAGCCTGATGGAATGAAGAGGTGAGACAGGCTGTGGCACAAAAGAAGAAGCATACAATGTATGGATGAGAAATAGGGGTGTGGAAGAAGTTGAGAGGGGGAAGAGAGAGTTATATAGAGAGAGGAAGAGAGAGGTGAAAAGATTAGTAAGAGAGCGTAAGAAGAGAGTGGATGAGGAATTTGGAAGGAATTTGAGTGTAAAGTGGAGGGACTAAGAAAATGTTCTGGAAAGAGGTGAAGACAGTAAGACATGATGGAAGTTAGCAGGAGAGTGAAAGATAAAAATGATGGATTACTAGTGGAGAAGAGAGAAAAAGTGAGCAGATGGAGAGAACACTTTAAGGAATTTTTAAAAAGAGAGGATGGAAGTAATCCGAGTATTATTGGCTGGGGAATGGGTAGGAGAAGGAGGGAGGTGAGAAGATAGGAAGAAATCAGTAGGATATAAGTTGTGGAAGCAATGAAGAAAGTTAAATTGGGGAAAGCCCCAGGAATTGATGGAGTGTGTGGTGAAATGCTGAAGCATGGGGGAGAGATAGTAGTAGAATGGATGTGGAAGATGTGGAGATTGGCCTGGGAGGAAGGTAGAGTCCCAAAGGATTGGAAGTCAGGTATAATTATTCCCTTGTACAAAGGAAAAAGGGAAAAAGAAATGTGTGTTGTAATCATAAGGGCATTTGTCTTTTTAGTATAATAGGAAAAGTGTATGGTAGGATACTTATTGACAGAGTTTGAGAAGGAACAGAGGAATTAGTTGGAGAAGAACAGGGAGGCTTTAGGAAGGGAAGAGGTTGTGTATATCAGATATTCATTCTTAGAACTTTAGTGGAAAAGTTTCTAGAGAAGGGAAAGAAGTTGTATGCAGCTTTCATGGATTTGGAGAAAGCATATGACAGGGTGGATAGACAAGGATTGTGGAGAGTATTAAGAATATGCGGAGTAGATGGGAAGTTGTTGAATGCTATGAAGTGTATGTACGATGGTGCGAAGGCTGCAATGCATGTGGATGGTGAACTGAGTGAATTTTTTTCTCTGAAGGTTGGCTTGAAACAGTGATGTGTCATGTCTCCATGGTTGTTCAATCTGTACATGGATGGGGTAATAAAAGAGGTACAAGGTAGGGTAGCGGATGTTGGAGTGGCCCTGGTGAGAGAGGGTAGTGTTTGGAAACTCCCTGTACTGTTGTTTGCAGATGATACTGTGTTGTTGAGTGAAGACGAAGGGGAGCTGCAAGGCTTGGTGGATGAATTTGGGAGTGTGTTTAAGAAATGTAATCTAAAGGTGAATGTAGGGAAGCGTAAAGTGACGGTCTTTGAGAGAGGTGAAGTCAGTGAATGTACAGTGAGGTTGAATGGTGAGGAATTGGAAAATGTGAGTAGGTTTAAGTACTTGGGTAGTGTGATGAGTGAGGATGGAGGTTTGGAGGGTGAAGTGCTTGAAAGGGTACAGCAGGGAAGAAAGGTTGCTGGTTCCTTGAAAGCAGTGATAAGAAACAAGGAAGTGAGCATGAAAGTGAAAAAGTTACTACATGGCAGTATTGTGATACCAACTCTAATGTATAAAAGAGAAGCTTGGACGTTGTTGGAAGGACACAAGGCAAGAGTGAGAGCAGTGGAAATGAGTTATTTAAGAGGACCCTGTGGAGTCACACGGAGAGACAAGCTGACAAATGAGGATATAAAGGAGCATTGTGGTGTGGATGTGGATGTGATGGGAAGCGTTAGGAGGAATACACTGAGGTGGTTTGGCCATGTGGAGAGGATGGAGGGTGAAAGACTGATGAAGAAAGTGTATGTGAGTGAGGCTGAGGGGGGAAGAGGGAGGGGAAGGCCGAGGATGAGATGGAGGGATGGAGTGGAGAGGTATATGAGAGAGGGGGGTGTGAGTTGGGAGAAGGCAGTGAAATGGCGGGGGAATGGGCGACGTGGAGTCTATTTGTCTGTGGCCACCCCGAACGGGATTGAGGCGTCCGGCAATGGACAGATAGATAGAGACTTCTCTTGGAACTGAAATTGGATCTATGCACTTGATAATACAACTAATAGTAGAATAAATAAAAGTAACATTACATGCGGCAAGAAGTATGAGTGAGAGAAGCTTCATATCTCCGATCCATCCGCCTAAGAAGTCATTGCTTTGGTGGGGATAAGGAGGGGGAGTAAGGAGGGGTAGACATGTGCGATTAACCTGACCTCTGGTGGCAGATTACACTGTATCACGAATTTCTGTCTGGAGGTGTACGTGAGTCATAACCATAAAGATGGTTTTATACTTCTGTGGAGAATGTTTGTCTATCACTGTGTTTATTACTGTGAATTGTATATAAATAAATTAACCCCCCGGGGCATGAAGACGCGATTCATGTTCCTTGGGTGTTTCCTGGTAAAAGCACAAAGATGCAAATCAAGTCCCAAAGCAGAATAAAAATGGCCAAAAATTAAGTTTTTTGCCGAGTTGCATCAAATTTTGGTGTGTCCTAGCAGGCCAGTCTAGCATCTAAAGTAGATACTTGGCAACAATGTAGGCCCTGGCATGGGACAGTGCGTAACAGTTATCCGCAGTATCTCACCACCAGCCAGGCTGAAGGGTAGGGCTTCATCCATCGTCCCATTAAACCCCTCTGTTTTTCCCCATCCCACTTGAGGCAGAAACATCGTTATTGTATAGTGTTTGTGACAATATTGTGACGTGATTGTGTCTATGGAACTTACATATATTGGCTGTAAAGCATTGGCACTGTTATCAGTCGTTAGGCCTAGGGCAGGAGTCGTGTTTGTTATACTGGGGTTTCCTATTATGTGATGTGAGTATTATACCTACATAGTGAAGCCAATGCTTATATTGTGTGAAACATATACTGCCTAGATTAGTTAAATAATTGACCTACCTTAGCAGGCATTATGTACGCCATTGAGATACGCCATAGTCGGGAAGAGAACAGGCGTCACGGACGCCATAGTCGGGAAGGGAATTTATAGAGGAGGTTGGGATGGAATCACTGTGATAGTTATATTTTTCTGTATGGCTTAGTCACATGTTGCTGTGGATGGAAGAATAGATGCAGAAGTGAAGTTTAGAATAAATGAAGTAGGAAAGATGATGGGAGGAATGAAAAAAGTGTTTAAATGTCGTTTGCTTAGAATGGATGTAAAGAGAAGACTGTATGAGGGTGTTGTGGTACCGACTGCATTATATCGGGCTGAAACATGGAATATGGGTGTAGCAGAGAGGAAAAGTTTGAATGTAATGGAGATGAGGTGTCTGAGGAGTATGTGTGGAGTGACGCGTATGGATCGAGTGCGAAATGATGAAGTGCGAAGGAGAACTGGAGTTGTTCGGGAGATGGCTGGTAGAGTTGAGCAGAGGGTGTTGCAATGGTTTGGGCATATGGAGAGAATGGATAATGATCGATTGGTGAAAAAGCTAACTAGATCTGATGTGAGAGGTGTAAGGCTGAGAGGAAGACCACGAATAGGATGGATGGACAGTGTGAAGAGAGCGCTGGATGCGAGAGGAATGTCTGTTGAGCAAGGAAGAGAGGCTGTGCGTGACAGAAAGAAATGGAGAGAAACTGTGAATGAATAAGTGATGACGCAGCCCTGAGGGGATATTCTCCCGCATTTGGTCTGATCAGCTAGTCAGGTCAGGTGCGGGTAAGGGGATGGGTCTGTTATGATGTGGCAGAGGTAAACCAGTCCTGCTGTCGGGCCCTGCTACGGATGTCACTGATTGCATTGCGCAGTTGACCCTTGTGCGGTGTGGTGCGGTGAAGATCTGTCCGTTCTCCCCTTTGGGGCTAAGATGCGAATGAATGTGTTTGAATGGATGAGTAAATTGGGAGTGTGTCGTCCTGTCTCGGCTACCTCCCTTTCCTTGGGGGAAGCAGCCTAAGTATATAGATAGATGGCTTAGTGTGAAATATACGTATATAGTGTACACACACACACACACACACACACACACACACACTTCATTACTCCTCATCTTCAAACCCCTCAAGGTCCTGCCAGCAGTTTCACACCTCTGGAGGAAGTGAGTTACCTTTATTTTGTTGACTTGTATATTGATCTATTCCTATATTTCTATATTTTAAACAAATATGTTTTGTTCTTTACATATTCATATATGAGTCGGAAATAAGTACAGCTTTAGTATCGGTAGCTAGAAAAAGACTAATGGTCATGTCGAGTTTCTGAGAGCACTATAAAAAAAAAAAAAAAAAAAAGCTTTGATATTTTACATGTATACTTTGAATAACTCAAAATAAACTTAGCAAGCGAAATATGTTGGTGTTGGTGAGGCAGGAAAAACTGACAGTGCGCTAGGAGTTATATGGTTCTTTATCGTTCATTTACTCGAAAAATATTGGAAGTATCGATTTCCTGAAAGAACCATGATAAAGTGCATAAAACTCTACGTATGTACAGTTGGGCAAGTAGAATGTGCGAAAAATATAACGGAGTATATGGAGACATCTGGCAGTTCCCTGTTGTAAACCCAAGTGTCTGCATGAATGAATCACTCAGAACCTAGAGCTTGTGTCAGGCAGAACATGATTGGCTTAGGTTTTCAGTAGTGGCGAAGCAAATTTCTCATCATATTATGCAGAAATGAAGGTTAATAACTGATAAGTGGTAGGAAACAGTTCATAGACAATACTAGTATTTAATGAACGAACGTGTGGTAAAAATGAGTATTAAGCATTAGCAATCTGTATAACGTAACTAGCAACATGGTACAGAAAAGCAGCACGCCAGGTGGCAGGTTCATTTATTCATGATCTTCGAGGCTGCTGAAAAGAAGTGCAGTGAACTAGACCAATAGATGTTGACATCTAACGAAGAGAACCGGTAATGGTTTCTTTAACGAATCTAATACTGATATTCTATTTCATCAGTTTCTAGGATTATTATCCTCTGTGACACATGATATCTACTAAAATTCATCGGCAGTAAATTAATACTAAACTCTTTGTCGCCTTATTACCTTTCATCTCAATTTGATATATTAAAACAGAAAGAGAGAGGACTGCGCTAGGCCAGAAATACCTTGTAGCTCAAGGGAGGAGACAGAGTAGTGACACCAAGCACGAGGGAAGAAGCAGGAAAGGAGGAACGGCTCATGAGTGGAAAGGGAATGACTCGGGACCGAAGAGGCACCAAAACATTTTAAGTATCGCCCACACCTATGCAGGCAATACTGTCACGGGTTTTTTATAATATCACGGTAATCTTGGGATAAATGGTTGGTTAAATGTTATTTAAATTGATAATAATATTCAATAATATTGAAGAGCAGAGACAATGATTGTCTTGCTACATCAAGCAACGATTACTTTACGCTGACTTGCTACGATTCTCTAAGATCGAGAATTTATACTCTTTCTCAACAGTACACAGCAGAGACTAATTACTCACAATTGCTGAATTACTGTACTGTTAGCCTCTGGAGAAAGTTACTTCACCCCTGACAATAAATAACTAATACTAATAACACTATCAGGTCCTTACTGGTGCATTAACTCCTATCTGGCACAACGGATTTTAAGTTAATACAACAAGACTGGTCTAAGTACCAGTTATGAAAGCAAACGTTTATGCAAGCTAGGAGCTATGTGGGAAATAAGCTTAATTATGGAGAAATGAAACAAAATTTTACTTTACATTAAGCTCAAGGAAAAGAACTGTTAAATTTATTAATTACAAAAAATAAATTTAACGTTATAATTCAAATCAAATTAAATGAGACGCACTCACTCACTCACGCAATAGCTAAATACTTACGCCTAGGAAAAAACACCTTAATTAAACTCTTATAACTAGGGAAATACAAGAAGGAAATACTGTAGTCGATGAATGCTGCGTATCACCCAAGCTGAACTAGGATGGAAGTACTGAAGAACTGTGGAGTTTGGGTACTAGCTGACCTCACACTGCTGGCACAGGACCTCTCTCCGTCGCAGCAACAACTGGACTAAGTCGTGGGAACAAAAGCGGAGCACTAGGCCGCATTTTTAACGGTCAAGTGCAAGCAGGGGCGAACAATAAAGAAAACAATAGTATCGCTCAGTACAGCACTTAGTGACGTGCATTAAATCGGTCACTTCCGAAAACAGTGACGAATGTTTTGAAAAGTGTACCCCGAAATGGAGGGAGAAACGGTTAGCTGAGCGATACACAGTGAGTTTTCCACTAATAGTTCGTGGCTTCTCACAAAAGGGAAATGTCGCGGATTGATTCGTGACATTACGCCCTTACAAAGTTAAATTTTTTCCTTATGGGAAAAAATTTGTGGATATATATATATATGTACACATCCTAAGTCATTCACACAAGATTCACACTGTAGTGTGTGTGCTATCCTGCTACAGGAGAAAGTCGCAGTCACCAGTGAGCGAAAAAAAAAAAACTCGTATTTACGTTAATAGAAGCAAGCTTGAGGGAAAAACTCCGTGACGACGGTGAAAATCCTGTGCTCAGGTCAAACTGAGCGAAAATTCGCTACATTTACACTGACAACTAATTGTTGTGTAGCGTGGTGTATGTAATACACGGTGTAGGTGTGACAGTTGTAGTGTAACTGTACCTACGTGTAAAATGACACAGTAAATAATAATATGACGACGACGAAGGCAGAGGAGAAGAGGCGGCAGCGTGCGGCAGACGATCAGCTGGCCCGCACAGCAAAACTGCTACACCCATTGCTGAACCTGCAAAACCAATTGAGGTGGAGCATCAAAAGTGTCAATGAGACAAAATTTTATCATGTTACAATTACTCTCTCTGCCTAGCAGTCAGTGCTACGACGTACATTCGAGGTCGCCATTAATTATAGCACACGATTATGGTCGGCAAGTTGAGAATCCTTGTGCAAACTTGGGTCTTCCATAGCCTCAAGTCGCCTCTGCGGAGTTCTCACTTCCCCCTTAACCTACAATACAATACTTATATTAGTATCGGGAAGATGAGAATCCTTGTGCAAACTTGGGTCTTCCATAGCCTCAAGTCGCCTCTGCGGAGTTCTCTCTCGAACTTCCCCCTTAACCTACAATACAATACTTATATTAGTACCGGGAAGCTGAGAATCCTTGTGCAAACTTGGGTCTTCCATAGCCTCAAGTCGCCTCTGCGGAGTTCTCTCTCGAACTTCCCCCTTAACCTACAATACTTATATTAGTATCGGGAAGCTGAGAATCCTTGTGCAAACTTGGGTCTTCCATAGCCTCAAGTCGCCTCTGCGGAGTTCTCTCTCGAACTTCGCCCTTAACCTACAGTACTTATATTAGTATCGGGGAGCTGAGAATCCTTGTGCAAACTTGGGTCTTCCATAGCCTCAAGTTGCCTCTGCGGAGTTCTCTCTCGAACTTCCCCCTTAACCTACAGTACAATATTAGTATCGGGAAGCTGAGAATCCTTGTGCAAACTTGAGTCTTCCATAGCCTCAAGTCGCCTCTCAACTTCCCCCTTAACTTACGGTACATAATATGTATGTACAGGCCCTGGACATAATGTGTCCTGTGGGGCCAATGGGCGAGACGTCAGGTCTGCACCCACTTCACCACTACCCTGTCTCTCAACTGACTCAGAGATTACAGGTGTAGTTACAAATGGCACAGGAAGGGCATGTCCCTGATTAGTGGTGATACTTTGGCACACACTGCAGGAACGGACAAAACTATCTATGTCTCGTCCCATCCCTGGCCAGAAAAAGTCAGCTCGGATACGGCCCTGGGTCTTCCTTTTGCCCACGTGACCTCCTGAGGCTGAACAATGACCCCATTGTAACACTGCTAGGCGGTACTTGGCAGGAACGACAAACTGCAGTCGAACCTCGCCCTCGGGTGTTCGTGACTCACGGTAGAGCCGTCCTTGTTTACGAAGGAACTTGGCTCGACCTCCCCGTGAATACTTTATCACTCGACCCTTTTGTTTGTTCCGCACGGTAGCAAGTGTCGGGTCAGAATGTTGTTCTTGTACAAGTTGATTACACATCAGATCTTGCGGCAATTCAATGATCACTGGGGTGACACAGTCTGGAGCCTCAGTCATGGCTCGTGTTACCGCAGCAGCCGAAGTCTGAGTAGCGTCATCATCGGAGCAACTATCCTTGACTCCTTGAATATTGCCTACTATAAAGTCAAATAGAGGCTCTGGCATGACAACTGCAAGTGTCGTACCAGTATAAAATGGAGATGCCACCTGGATACATGCCTCAGGGAACAATCTCACTGATCCATCAATAAGCTTTGCATGGATCTGTCGACCTGTATACTGCTCAGGCCGAATTAGACTCTGCTTGACAGAGCAACCTGAGGAACCATTATCTCTCAGGACCTTCACAGGAATGCCTCCCACAAACCCTGGCTGAACAAGGAAGGTACTGTCACCTGTGGGAGGGCCTGTGGAGGAAGCAGCTAGCCACTCATGAGGCTGCTGAATTGATGCGGCAAACATTGTGCCTTGAGGATCATAAGATGGAACATTGGCCATCTGTGGAGGGGGGTTCACTGTCACTGTGGGACTAGTGAACTGTGGGGAAGTACCCACACTGGTAGGGACGTGACCACCAGGCTGCTGCTGAGGAATGAAGGCTGCATTCGCTTCCTGCCTCTTTTGAGCTGGTGGTGAAAAAGTTTGTCCCGACGGTCGGTTGCGTGGCTGATACTGCTGCTGATTACGGTACTTGTTGTACCCCTTCCACTCAGGTTTCTGAGTGTTTTGCCCCTGGTCCTTCCACTGCGGTTTTGGACCTTGGCCATTACTCTGAGAACGGCCTTGTTGCTGGGATTCAATCTGAGACGGCTTCCCAGACTTGGCAGTATCTTTTCTGCTCCAGGTGTTTTGCTTACGAGCTTGATACCCGTATGCAGTAAAGAATGCGTCAGCCTTCTCTGCCATTTGGCTGGCATCTTTCACCTGGCAGATCTTAAGCTGTGCTATGAGCTCAGCAGGCCACGACCTCTCTAGCTGTGTACACAGCATAAGGTCAATTATCCCCTCATGCGTGGAAGGAGTTTCATCTTTCTCCATCCACTCATTTAAGTAAGCTGTGAGACGATCAAGGAACTGAACAGCTGTCTCCTTGTCTTGGAGACGAGCTCGCATGAACTGAACTTTGGCGTCGTCTACTGTGAGACCATACACCTTAATGAGTGCAGCTTTCATCATCTCATATGTGAGATTGTCTCCACGAATTCTGTGGAGAATATCGAGGGCAGGGCCCTCAAATAGGCTAAGAAACTGAAGCCGCTTAGCTGCCTCATCCAGTTGATATAAGTCTGCCATGTCCTCAAAACGAGCTATGTACGGCTCGATTCGCTCGCTTTCCTTGTATGAAGGAAGCTTGATGCGTGGGGTCGCCAAGACATGTGCAGGGAGAACGCTCGTGGAGCTTGGACCAACTGCACCAGACGTGTCTGAAGCCAAGGAATCTCGCTTGAGCTTCAGCACTTCAAGTTCATGTTCTCGTTCTTTGTCTCGTTGTTCACGCTCGTATTCGCGCTGTTCTCGCTCTTGTACTAGCTCGTGTTCGCGCTGTTGTCGCTCATATTCGCGCTGTTCTCGCTCGTATTCGCGTTGTTCTCGCTCACCTTCACGAGCGTCTTTCTCACGTTCTTGCTCGTAATTAAACCGTGAGAGAACGTAACTCTGTATTTTCTCTGGGTCAATGAGACCCATATCTTTGGCTTCCTGTACATAAGCACTGGCTGCCATGGCGCTAATTTATTAAGCAAACGAAACTGAGCACTGACTGCTTAGCGACGAATACTAATAAACACAAGTAAAGAATACAGACACAAGCTAGTGGTGACCAGTCTTATCTAGTTAACTGGCAAAGATAAATAAAAAATATAAATGACTGGGAAGAATCAATAATAAACACAATGGGTACGGCGACTTCCCAGGAGCGAATAAAATCGTCTGGCGTTACCAAAAATAAACTAGAGTTACGTATTCTATTAATTAATAAAGCAAAAACTCACTTGCTAAATTAACGGTAAACACCAGTAAACTTGTGCCTATAAACTTTAATTATAAATACCTAAATATGAATGAGTAAGCACTATCTCGTGAATAGCTTTAGAGCTAGGAGTTAATATCCTGGAATGAGGTCGCCAATTGTCACGGGGTTTTTATATTATCACGGTAGTTTTTAAATAAATGGTTGGTTAAATGTTATTTAAATTGATAATAATATTCAATAATATTGAAGAGCAGAGACAATGATTGTCTTGCTACATCAAGCAACGATTACTTTACGCTGACTTGTTACGATTCTCTAAGATCGAGAATTTATAAACTTTCTCAACAGTACACTGCAGAGACTAATTACTCACAATTGCTGAATTACTGTACTGTTAGCCTCTGGAGAAAGTTACTTCACCCCTGACAATAAATAACTAATACTAATAACACTATCAGGTCCTTGCTGGTGCATTAACTCCTATCTGGCACAACGGATTTTAAGTTAATACAACAAGACTGGTCTAAGTACCAGTTATGAAAGCAAACGTTTATGCAAGCTAGGAGCTATGTGGGAAATAAGCTTAATTATGGAGAAATGAAACAAAATTTTACTTTACATTAAGCTCAAGGAAAAGAACTGTTAAATTTATTAATTACAAAAAATAAATTTAACATTATAATTCAAATCAAATTAAATGAGACGCACTCACTCACTCACGCAATAGCTAAATACTTATGCCTAGGAAAAAACACCTTAATTAAACTCTTATAACTAGGGAAATACAAGAAGGAAATACTGTAGTCGATGAATGCTGCGTATCACCCAAGCTAAACTAGGATGGAAGTACTGAAGAACTGTGGAGTTTGGGTACTAGCTGACCTCACACTGCTGGCACAGGACCTCTCTCCGTCGCAGCAACAACTGGACTGAGTAAGTCGTGGGAACAAAAGCGGAGCACTAGGCAGCATTTTTAACGGTCAAGTGCAAGCAGGGGCGAACAATAAAGAAAACAATAGTATCGCTCAGTACAGCACTTAGTGACGTGCATTAAATCGGTCACTTCCGAAAACAGTGACGAATGTTTTGAAAAGTGTACCCCGAAATGGAGGGAGAAACGGTTAGCTGAGCGATACACAGTGAGTTTTCCACTAATAGTTCGTGGCTTCTCACAAAAGGGAAATGTCGCGGATTGATTCGTGACAAATACCCCCCTACGGATTTCATCTCATTATAAATTCATTGCAGTAGAAACGCAGGAAGTGCATACAAAATCGTTTTGTAGCATCAAACAAGGACTAGGTAACCAAATATCTAGTTTTAATCTGCAACACCTAACCAACACCGATCCCTCCCCAATGTTTGGAGGACAGGATGAGAAAGAGCCAACGATGAAGACAGTGGAATGAAGAGATTACCATATGGATAACTAGTGTCAATTAACACTGGCAGCCTTGGGGTTGTTCCCTCAAATGAATATATAATTATATTGCTTGATGCTAGTCAGTCCCTGGATTGAAGTTGTTAAGCCCCGTCCACACTATCGTATAGTGACCGGAGGACCTGGCCTTCATCGGGCAAAGTCTGCCGGGCATGACAGTGATGTTGTCCACATTGTTGAGTACCTGGTCAGGCAGTAAAGTCGGCCGATAGTCTGCAGGTGGTCGGCAGCTTTTGATTGCGGTATCATCATGAGCAACACAGTTGAAAAGAAAAGAAAAAGCTCAGTATAACATATTAATTGTTGCAGTTGTAAAAGCGATAATAAAGGAGAGTGCAGAAAAACAATCTGGTTAATGACCCAGATGTAACTTTTTGAGGATGGCAGGGTCGTCGGCCCATGCCCGGCGCCAAACCACGGGGAAGAGTCTGGTGATTTCGTTCAATTACCGGCACTGTCTGGCCACTGGTTTGCCTGTCAAACTTGCCACAGAGTGTTCGATGACGTGCTTATCACTCGTGCCCGCTGGGCACTGCCTGATAATGTGGCCGGGCTTTAAGGTCATATGCCTGTTTTGATACGTTGCATAGTTTATTTGTGTATCACTAACAGGCATTCACTATTGATTGCCAGGATGTCTACCGTGTGCAATAAGCTGCAAGATGAGCACGACGCTGATTCTAAGACATATCTCACAACGGTTTTATATCCTATATATCCTATTATCTTGTCCACGATAATTCATAGCAATCATTCAGTACGACATGTTCTCTAACGTGGTGAAAATAAATACAGTTACAGCATGGAAATAAATTATAAGGGTTTGTTTTTGCCTAACATATAGCCTGTGTGTTACTAATGTTGATAATGTTTCAACTTTATTATATCATTATCGGCAGGCATAGAACAAAATCAAAATAATTTACAGTAAGTTTATTTCCTCTGACAAAATATTCACTCATAACATGATAAAATAAAGTTCTCTTCAAAATAACATGTGTGATCTATATACGACAAGTAAATAAAACTCCCGTTTTATTCGGATCACTGTCAAAATGAATATAATATTGTTGTGTGAAGACAATAAATCACTGGATGAAATTAGTAAATCAAAATAAGTCTGTCAGTTTAATTCAGCTCAATACCTTGTCCAGAGACCATTGCTGGCAATCACATCTCGAAGGCGGTCAGGTAGTGACGCCACGTGATCGTGAATGACAAGAGGCTTCCTCCTGAGGACCTCCCACTTCCTCATCGTGTGACGCAACAGTTCTTGTGGTGACTTTTCCTGGTAGGGCTCAAAAACACTAACAATATTGGCACAAACGTTTTATATACATATACATGCATACTGTACATACATACAGAGAGAGAGAGAGAGAGAGAGAGAGAGAGAGAGAGAGAGAGAGAGATAGGCATTGTGGACAGGGCTTAACTTCATTCCGTGGACTGATAGCATCAAGCAATATAATTACATATTCAAATAAGAGAACAACCCCAAGGCTGCCAGTGTTGACACTAGTTATCCATTTGGTAATCTCTTCATTCCACTGTCTTCATGGCTGGCTCTTTCCCATCCTCTCCTCCAAACACTGGGGAGGGATCGGCGTTGATTAGGAGTTGCAGATTAAAACTAGATATTTGGTTATCTAGTCCTTGTTTGATGTTACAGTCCAAAACGATGTTGTATGCACCTCATGGACGTGAAAATAATTAAGTGGAGCTGCTGGGAAGAATTTTAAGGTAACCGTCTCATGAAATATGAATGTTACTTATTATCCTACTGTATATCTGCATTTCTACTGCAATGCATTTATAATGAGATGAACCCCGTAGGGGAGTATTGCCTGCAGAGGTGTGGGCGATACTTAAAGGGTTTGGGGAACCCTTCGGTCCCGAGTCATTCCCTTTCCGCCCGTCAGCCGTCCCTCCTTTCCTGTTTTCTCCCTCGTGCTTGGTGTCACTATTCTCAGTCTCCCCTTGTGCTACAAGGTATTTCTGTTTTAATATATCATATTGAGATGAAAGGTAATAAGGCGACAAAGAGTTTAGTATTAATTTACTGCCGATGAATTTTGTTAGATATCATGTGTCACAGAGGATAATAACCCAAGAAACTGATGAAATAGAATATCAGTATTAGATTCGTTAAAGAAACCATTACCGGTTCTCTTCGTTAGATGTCAACATCTATTGGTCTGATTCACTGCATTTCTTTTCACCAGCTTCGAAGATCTTTAATAAATGAACCTACCACCTGGCGTGCTGCTTTTCTGTGCCATGTTGCCAGTTACGTTTTACAGATTGCTAACGCTTATTACTCAGTTTTACTACACGTCCATTTTAATACTGTAGTATTTTCTACTAACTGTTTCCTACCATTTATTAGTTATTAACCTTCATTTCCTCATAATATGAGATATTTGCTTCACCACCACTGGAAACCGCAGTCAATAGCGTTCTACCTGACACAGGCTCTAGGTTCTGAGTGATTAATTCATAAAGATACGTGGACTTACAACAGGGAGCTGCCAGATGTCTCCATATACTCCAATATTTTTTACGCACTTTCTACTTATCCAACTGGATATGTAATAATAATGTAATATCTTTGATCAAAATTCGTTGTTACATGGGCGGGAATATAACAGTTACTGTGTGCGCGTGACAAAAGTGCAGCACGTTCATGGGTACCCAGTAGTTTTACGCGATTTACTCGGAAACTATAGGTGCAGGGAAACTCTGTGGATACCTTGAGAAAGCCCATGAAATTCTACACAAGATGATGAAATAAAGAGTAATTTCTGAAAGGAAAGTTTTACGCTAGAGTGCCGTGGGAAAAAAAAAAAAAGTTCCCTGTTGGAAATTAATTTTAGTTTTTTGCTATTTTCCTGAAAACTAAAAATTGTATAAAAAAGCCACACTCTTTATTAGAAAGTTGATGAAATTCTCTTTTAAACATCTAATAAAAAAATTTTGTATAATGGAAAACATTCGAGCTATGATGTTGGGAAGCGAGATTGACATTCTGAAATGTTTATTCACATGGGCCAATGTACAGTCGTCAGCACAAATTCGCTGCAAGCCTGCTCGTGTGATGTGGGTCGTTTTGTCTGGCAACGGTGTATGGGAACTAGTTGCCACACAGGCTTTTATACGCTTTAAAGACGTGTTTGTAAGAATTAATACTATAAATCACCCAGAATCCAATATTCTTTATATCTGATTAGCGTAAAAATGTGCAAAAGACGACAGATGAATGTTGTCGCGTGGTGAAACTCCTGTTCTCTCCCTCGTATCCATCCCTTGTCTCTTCCCCCCCCCTCCCCCCCTCCTTCCCTCTCCCTCTATCCTTCATCTCCACTCCTCTCTCTCTCCGCCCTGTCTACCTTATATCACCCACAGCGCTAATCCACGTAATAAACCGCACTCTTCTCTATCTTTTGTCTATTCCTGTAACCTTTTTGCTCCTCAACATTAGAGAGTTTCATGCCACGCAACAGTCTCTTTCTCCCACTCGTTACTCCACACATGATGCAGCAGTTCGAAACTTTGGTGTTTCTGATACTGCTTCGTGATTCAGTGAACAGTATGAGGAGAATGGGAACATTTTCCTAGGGAAGAGAGAGGGCGAGAAGTAGGAGGAGAGGGCACAAATGTTTGTTTAATTTTGCCTACTAATATAATAGGCACAGACTTCCAGGCTCACTCAAACAAATACTAACAAGGAATACATCACAAGAACGAGACCTCAATGTTCCTGTATCTCCCGGCTGTTGGTAGTGACAAACGGTGGAGAACAGAAAGACAACTGGAGAGGAGTGGGAAGGAGACAAGGAAGGTAAGAATGGGACGAGAACAGGAAGGAATATTGACAATAAACCTTGGATATAGTTGGTAGTACTGTAAGCAACTGGGAATAAGGCAGACTGGGTTTAGAAAACAGTCAAGAGAGAATTGCGATGCGCCAGTCTGGTTAGTGCCGTGGATAAATGAATGAAAGTAGAGAGGGTGGGGAGAGGAGACAGTGGAGAGGCATGAAAGTGAGTGGGGGGGTAGGAGGGAGAGGGAGGGGTGGGGGGGACATCAGGAGGAGTAAAGGGGAGAGACGGGAAGGGAGCTTACACACTGTTATAATGAAGAATACCAGAGTATTACGCTCATACGTCGTTCCATAACATTGTCAACTCTTGCAGTTTTTTTACGCTAATCAATTACGGTGTACAGAGAATTGTACTCTACGCAGTCTCTACTGTAGTACCACTTTTGAAAAACACATCGTTAAAGTGTATAAAAGTGTATGTGGCAACTCATCCCTTTACACTGTTGCCAGACAAAAGGACTCGCATCACACTAGTAGACTTGCAGCGAATTTATACTTGCGACTGTACCTCTGTTCATATTTTTCTTTCTTTCTTTTTTTTTTGCTTATTGGCTAGAACAAATATCGTCAAATAAGATGATGTAGTTTTTATGGCAATATATATATATATATAAATATATACACACACACACACACACACACACACACACACATATATATATATATATATATATATATATATATATATATATATATATATATATATATATACATATATATATATATATATATATATATATATATATATATATATATATATATATATATATATATATATATGTGTGTGTGTGTGTGTGTGTGTGTGTGTGTGTGTTTGGGTGGCGAAAATTAGGCGAGAATACATGTTTTCACAGGCACACGGGGGGACTGGCGGAGAGGTGGGTGGATCAAAATCTTGCACTAGAAAGATTACCGAAACATATCATGCACGGGAGGGTTAAATATTCAACTCACTGATTTTTACCATTGTGGGAATGGTGAGTGTGGTGATGGTGATGGTGGCGTCAGACATGGGTTGACTGACAAGTTATGGTGCGCTCTGAAAACTTTGGCACGGCGCAAGTCGACTTCTCACTCTGGTAGTTGTGACGGTGGTGGTGGTGATGGAGAGTGGTTGGGGAGAATGGTGGAGTGAGGTGGGGGTTGATGTGGTTGTGGGTGTCGGGAAACTGAGTTAAGATGTCTCGGCCCCGCATGTCAGCGCCCTCACTGCAGCTCTCATTCCTCTTGTTCTCCTTGCTTCAATTTCTTGCTTCTTACTTTTTATGATTTGCTTGTAGGCTAGTAGAGTTGTCTTGAATTTCTTGTAAGTCGTGGAGCTGTGGTTGGGATGGTTAGAAGTGATTAGGGGTGGTTAGGGGCGATGGTAAGTTGCGTTGTTGCTTCGCCAGCTCTCGCCCTGTTGTACTTGTTTGTTTGTGTGTTTGTTTTTTCTCAATACATCCTCGCTTCTTTCTTATTGTGATTTACTTGCTGATTGCTGAAGACTGCCACTACTTGTAGGTGCATGTACAAGATCATAGAGGTGTCTCGTAGACTTGTTACTTGTAGTTAATCGTAGAGCTTGTTTTTCCCTCATTTGTAACTCGTCCTTCTTGCTGTTTACTCGCTTGTGTTACTTGGTCGTAGAACTGCAGGCTTCCTGAGATGCTCGTGGTTTCTTGTACAGCGTTTAACTGTAGCTTCTTGCTGTATGGTGCGAACTTGTTGATGATCTTGGTTACCGTCTCACCTGCTTATACTTCACTTGTAGAGTCGTAGTATCCTGTTTTGATTGTAACATAGGTTGGTTGGTTTGATGAATGTTGCTTGCATATGTGGCTTGTTTTGTGACAATCGTAGGTACTTGTAGTTTATCGTGAATCATAGAACTGAAGCTCGTAGCTGAATAAAAGTATCGTAGCAGAATGTTGAATGTTGATAAAATCGTGAGGAGTAAGTAGACTGTATTGTGATTCGTTGGTTCGCTGATTGTAGATTGACGTAGAAGTAAGATGGTTGGTTGTAATTGTAGTTCGTCAAACCACTGCCAGAATGAAGTTCTGAGGCGTCATATGGCTTCAACTTGTAGTGGTTTTTGTTTTCTGTCCTGAAAGTGTAGAGTCAACTGTAGACTTGTAGATGTGGTTCGTACATTTTACTGGCACCAAAAATAATATAGGCTTTAACATCCAGTTGCTTTAACATCCTGTGTCTAAAAAGTTTTCAAATCTATTCATTCTTTCCTATCACAACCTTCTTTCTGATCGTCAGTATGGGTTCCATCACGGATGCTCCACTGGCGATCGTCTCATCTACCTTTCAGACTCCTTGTCATCCTCATTTTGGGACTTTGGCAAAAGCTTTTCCATAGCACTTGGCATCTCAAAGGCTTTCAATCGAGTCTGGCATAAATCTTTAATTTCCAAACTTCCCTTTGACGCTTTCTATCCTTCTGTCTGTGCCTTCATCTATAGCTTCCTTTCCGGTAGTTCTTGGAAGGAACTGTTTGCTAGCTTCTGGCCTTTGGTTCCTCTTTCCTTACATAAATAAAGCACCGCTGCTACCAAATGTAATATAAGTAGTCGTCGCCAGGCTATTGTAACACTGTGTTGAATTGTGGGGATTTTTAGGAGAGAATGTTCGTTGTACTTGTCGTAGATTTAGCAGGAGAATGATAAAGATGAGTCTGTGGTTTGATTGCAGTTTTTGTTCTTCAAAGTGAGGAGGGTTAGTGCCCCTCCCCGGAAAACAACTAACTAAAAAAACAAACTATAAGCCTCGGACAATGACTGACCAAACGATGACGACCAAGGACCGGACAAAGGACATGGTAATTGGAACTTGGAATGTAAGGGGAGCGAATAATGAGGTGAAAGAGAGAGAGATTGTCCAGGTGCTTGAGGGTGCGAAAGTGGATGTATGTGGAATAACTGAAACAAAATGGGGAGGAGAAAGTGTGAGAGAATGGCACTATGGATGGGGTATATGTGCAGGAGTAGGTGAGAATGAGAGGGCAAAGGAAGGAGTATGTATACTTGTGAGTAAAAGATGGAAGAGGAGCATAAGACAGTATGGATCAGTTGGGTCAAGGATTGTGTGGGTAAAGTTGAAAGTTGGAATACAAATGTGGGCGATTGTGTGTGTGTGTATGCGCCAACGCAAGATCGTGCTAGAAGAGTGAGAGAAGAGTTCTGGACAAATGTAGAAGTGTGCATGGAAAAGTTTGGAAGGAATGAGAGAGTGTTTTTGATTGGTGATATGAATGGGAAAGTTGGGAATGTGAAGGTGGATGGAATAGTTCGTGAGTGGGGTGTGTCTGCTGAGATAGATGAGAATGGGAGTGCGTTAGTGGACATTTGTGCTGGGAGGGGGTTGGTGATAGCCAATACACTCTTCAGGCATAAAATGATCCACAGGTATACATGGCGAGTGATGAGAAGGGTGGGTGGTGAACTGAATGAAAGGAAGGCAATGATTGATTATGTGTGTGTGGATGAAAGGATGCGAAGATGTGTAATGGATGCAAGAGTTTATAGAGGTTGGGGGAGTGGACTTTCTGACCACTACTTGGTGGTGGCCAGAATTAGAATGCAAGTAAGATGGAGGAATAGAAGAAGGGAAAGACGAGAGGAAGGAGTAGTTGCAAGGAGAGTGGAAAGGTTACAAGAGGATGAGAAAAAGGCAGAGTATAAGAGAGAAGTGGAGGAACGATTGGGCAAATATGAATTGGAGCAGATGGGAGACATGGAAGGTGTGTGTAGGATATTTACAGAAGAAATATGTGCAGCATATGATGTGGTGTGTGGAAGGAAGAGAAGACGGAGGGGGGTGCAAGGAACAGCGTGGTGGACTGAAGAGGTGAAACAGGCTGTGGTACAAAAGAAGAAAGCATACAATGAATGGATGAGAAATAGGGGCGTGGAAGAAGTTGAGAGGCGGAAGAGAGAGTTATATGTAGAAAGAAAGAGAGAGGTGAAAAGATTAGTAAGAGAGAGTAAGAAGAGAGTGGATGAGGAATTTGGAAGGAATTTGAGTGTAAAGTGGAGGGACGGTAAGAAAATGTTCTGGAGAGAGGTGAAAAGAGTAAGACAGGGTGGAAGTGAAGTTAGCAGGGGAGTGAAAGATAAAAATGGTAGATTACTAGTGGAGAAGGGAGAAAAAGTGAGCAGATGGAGAGAACACTTTAAGGAATTGTTGAACACAGAGGATGGAAGTAATGCGAGTATAAGTGGCTGGGGAATGGCTGGGAGAAGGAGGGAGGTGAGAAGACAGGAAGAAATCAGTAGGATAGAAGTTGTGGAAGCAATGAAGAAAGTTAAATTGGGGAAAGCCCCAGGAATTGATGGAGTGTGTGGTGAAATGCTGAAGCATGAATGGATGTGGAAGATGTGCAGATTGGCCTGGGAGGAAGGTAGAGTCCCGGAGGATTGGAAGTTAGGTATAATTATTCCCTTGTACAAAGGAAAAGGGGAAAAAGAAGTGTGTGGTAATCATAGGGGCATTTGTCTTCTTAGCATAATAGGAAAAGTGTATGGTAGGATACTTATTGACAGAGTTAGAGAAAGAACAGAGAAATTAGTTGGAGATGAACAGTGAGGCTTTAGGAAGGGAAGAGGTTGTGTAGATCAGATATTCATTCTTAGATCTTTAGTGGAAAAGTTTCTAGAGAAGGGAAAGAAGTTGTATGCGGCTTTCATGGATTTGGAGAAAGCATATGACAGGGTGGATAGACAAGGATTGTGGAAAGGGTTAAGAATATATGGAGTAGATGGGAAGTTGTTGAATGCTGTGAAGAGTATGTACGATGGTGCGAAGGCTGCAGTGCGTGTGGATGGTGAACTAAGTGAATTTTTCTCTTTGAAAGTTGGTTTGAAACAGGGATGTGTCATGTCTCCATGGCTGTTCAGTCTGTAAATGGATGGGGTAATAAAAGAGGTACAAGGTAGGGTAGTGGATGTTGGAGTGGCCCTGGTGAGAGAGGATAGTGTTTGGAAACTCCCTGTACTGTTGTTTGCAGATGATACTGTGTTGTTGAGTGAAGACGAAGGGGAGCTGCAAGGCTTGGTGGATGAGTTTGAGAGAGTGTGTAATAAACGGAATCTAAAGGTGAATGTAGGGAAGAGTAAAGTGATGGTCTTTGAGAGAGGTGAAGTCATTGAATGTACAGCAAGGTTGGATGGTGAGGAATTGGAAAATGTGAGTACGTTTAAGTACTTGGGTAGTGTGATGAGTAAGGATGGAGGTTTGGTGGGTGAAGTGCTTGAAAGGGTACAGCAGGGAAGAAAGGTTGCTGGTTCTTTGAAAGCAGTGATAAGAAACAGGGAAATGAGCATGGAAGTGAAAAAGTTACTACATGACAGTATTGTGATACCAACTCTAACGTACGGAAGTGAAGCTTGGACGTTATTGGAAGGACACAAGTCAAGAGTGAGAGCAGTGGAAATGAGTTATTTAAGAGGAGCCTGTGGAGTCACATGGAGAGACAGGCTGACGAATGAGGATATAAAGGAGCATTGTGGTGTTGATGTGGATGTGATAGGAAGCGTTATGAGAAACACACCGAGGTGGTTTGGCCATGTGGAGAGGATGGAGGGTGAAAGACTGACGAAGAGAGTGTATGTGAGTGAGGTGGAGGGGGGAAGAGGGAGGGGGAGGCCGAGGATGAGATGGAGGGATGGGGTGGAGAGGTATATGAGAGATGGGGGTGTGAGTTGGGAGCAGGGCAGTGAAATGGCAGGGGACAGGGCGACTTGGAGGCGATTTGTTTGTGGCCACCCCAAACAGGATTGAGGCGTCTGGCAATAGATAGATAGAGGATCTCACAAGAGCAGTACTCGGTACTGAGGTGAGAGCGGCATTATGCTGGCTAACCCCACGCGCTCCTTCCTGCCTTTCCTCACTGTGCCTCTGGTTTCTCCTACTGTAACCCCTTCTGTCTTGTCTCCCATTTCCCCTGTATATCACTGGTTGTGTCACGTGTTTGAGCACGGGTCTGTGGAACTTTCCAAGCCTGAGGAGTTTCCCATCTGGTGTCATTGTGCTGTGTGTGAAATTCCCAAGTAAGAATCTGCATTGCTTATTCCTCTAGCCTTCTTGCTTAGGCACGAATTTCTTTTAAGCTCCGAATTACATAATACCATAATATCTTACTAGCTATTATGTAGTAAGTTATGATATTTTAGTGACCTGACACACACACACACACACACACACACACACACACACATATATATATATATATATATATATATATATATATATATATATATATATATGTATATGGGGGAGGTGGTGGCTCGATCGGTAGAGAGGTGGCCTGCAGTACTATTGGACCCAGGTTCAAATCCCCGCTGGGACAGGGAACAGTTTAAGGATTTGAATTTCATAAGAGAAGACTTTACTGATCAACCTGAAGACCCGCCGACCTGTAAAAATATCCCGGCTGATACCAATACACCAGTCCTGTATGAGACAGCCCTAGCATGTATTCAATATGGACGGTGGGTGTTAGCGCCGAAGTGGTGACATGTAGAGGTGTATGGTATATAGGAGGATTACTGGGTCTTGGGAGCAGGCTGTGAAGCATATGCCTAGAGTCGAACACACACACACACACACACACAGGGAGTCAATCGAGGCGGACGTGCGACATCGGCGCTCCGTACCGAACCAACACAGCCAGTGGCATTACCTAAATTAGTATCTTTGTATGAGTCAAGCTCTGTACCAGGTTAGACTAAATGATTTTTCATTATTAAAAGGAAAATAATAAGTTTAAACAAGACTTGTTCAAACAGAAAAGTGAACCAAGATGAAAGAATGCGCTGAGTCAGCTGAGGTTTGTTTAGACTACAGAAACACGGGGAATGTAAGTACATTCTCTGTACTTTTATTATTGCAAAATGGATACATACTTTAGTAAAGCAAATTTGGAAAAGAAAAGAGATAAAGGTCAAAACCAAAATGATGATTTCTACCAAGAACTGGTTGAAGTGGAGACTCACAATAGACTGGTTGAACGTGTACATAAACTAGAAATGGCTTTCAAAAATGAAATTGATGAAATAAAGAAGCAGATGCACTTGCAAAAGGAAGAAATAGAAAAACTAGGAAGGGAGGCCAACAAGAAAGACACAACCATCAGTGAACTAACAGTGGAACTGAGTACACTTAGGAAGAAAATGAGTGAAATGGCAAGTACAGTAGTCAATCACGACAGTGTTATGGAAGAGTTCAAAAATGACACAGAGACAATTAGGCAAGTTAGCAGTCTTATAGACCAGAGCAGTGATACTGAGGAGAAGATAACACAGGTAAATGAAGCTGTGCAAAGCTACAAAAATGATGTGGAAACCACGTATGCTGAAATGGTGAAAGTAAAGAAAGACTTAGAAACAAGGGTGGAGGAAAAAAGCATTAAAAGGGAAGTGAAAAGAATAATCCAAAACAATCCAAAGTTAGTCAGAGATTCAGTAGATATAAACAAATCTATAGTAATCACTGGTATAGAAGAGGAAGAAGTAAAAAACAAGATCACAAGAGACAAAAAGGAGATGGCAAATGTAATGAGCTTACTGAAAGAAGTATCAGAGGAAATCTGTAGTAAAGACATAGAGGAACACAAAAGGTTAGGGAAATACGAGAAAAGCAAGACAAGACCTTTATAGGTGACCTTCCAGAGTGTAAACACTGTGGAAGAGATACTAAAAAATGCAAAGAATCTTATGGAAAAAGAGGAGTTCAAAAATGTATGGATAAAAAGATGCCTAACACAAGAGGAACTGGAATTACTGAAAGAGAAAAGGGAGGAAGCAAAAACAAAAAATGAGGGAACATCAGAAGAAGAGAAGAAGAAATTTTTTTACAAAGTAATATGATTGCAGGTACGAAAGTGGTATACAAACAGGATGGAATAAAAGGGAGGAAGGTAGTAGAACCATGTCATGACAAGTATATAAACAAGATGATAAAGTTGATGTACTCAAATGTGGATGGAATGGTATCTAAATTACTAGAGATGAATGATTATGTCAGAGAAAATTAACCACAAATAATATGCCTAACTGAAACAAAATTAACACCAAGGATATCCAAAGACATACTAAACTTAGAGGAATACAATATATGGAGAAGAGACAGAAATTTAAAAAAAGGAGGAGGAATTATAATATTAACTAAGAAAAATCTAAAAGTCAATGAAATAAAACTAGATATACCATCACAAGTAGAACTGATTGCAGTAGAGATCAACACATTTGAAGGTAAAGTAATTGTAGCCAATTTGTACATACCACCCAGATCAAACACATGGGAATGAGATGAATATGAGGACCTAGCAGAGAGTACAATTCAGAGTTTAAGATCATTACTACATAAAATGGAAGAGAAATCGGAAAGAATTATACTAACTGGGGATTTCAATACAAATATAAATTGGAATACTCTAGATATAATTAGCCAAGAAAGCTGTTGGGACCAAAAGCTCCTGGATCTCGTGCAAGAGTTTTTCCTAACGCAACATGTGAGGGAAACCACCAGAAAAAGAGGACTTGATGTACCTTCAGTGCTAGATCTAATATTTACTAGGCAAGAAAATGATATTGACAGTTTAATATATCATCCTCCACTCGGCAAAAGCGATCATGCAGTACTAAATTATAACTTCAGGATAGCATATGACATAGTAAACAGCAATGATAGTTACAAAAAGGGCCGAAACTATAAAAAGGGAAATTATCAAGACCTAAAGAAGTATTTCTTAGAAGTTGATTGGGAAAATGAGCTTAGAGGACAAGATTTAAATGCTGTATATAAAAAATTCTGTGAATTTTATGAAATAGGAGTCCAGAAGTACATCCCACAGCACAAAGAAGCAGATAAGAAAATACAGAAATGGTTCAATACAGAATGTAAAAAATCAAAAGAAAGAAGAGATTTGTTGTGGAATAGATACAGAAGACACAATAGTGAAAGGGCGTACAATAATTACAAACAGGCAAGAAACGAATATAGAAGAATAAGGAGGGAAGCCCAAAAACAGTTTGAGGAGGATATAATAAATAAAAGTAGTGATCAACCAAAGCTGTTTTACAGCTATATCAGAAGCAAAACCAAAGTAAAAGATATAATACAATCCATTACGGACGAGGGTATCACTTATAGACAAGAGAAAGATATTTGTGATGCACTAAATAAGAATTTCCAATTAGTTTTTACAGAAGAAAAAAATTTTGAGAGAGACTATGTGGAGCATACATGTCCACACATACTACCAGATATACAAATAGCAGAAAAAGTAATACAGGAGGAGTTAAGTAGATTAGACAGGAAAAGCAAAGGGTCCTGATGAAATTGCATGTTGGGTACTACGAGAATGTGCAAAGGAGTTAAGTAAACCATTATTTTTAATTTTCAAGAAATCCTTGAGTCAAGGTAAACTACCTGATATTTGGAAAAAAGCAAATATTGTCCCCTTATTCAAGAAAGGAAATAGACAAAATCCACTCAACTACCGACCAGTATCACTGACCAGTGTTGTAAGCAAGGTATTAGAAAAGCTTATAAGAAAAGCTTGGGTAAATCATCTAGAAGAACACAGTATGATAACAGAAAGACAGTTTGGTTTCAGAAAAGGAAAATCATGTGTTACTAATCTGTTGTGCTACTATGACAGAGTAACAAACACAATACAGGAAAGGGAAGGATGGGTGGACAGTATCTATTTAGATTTAAAGAAAGCTTTTGACACAGTACCACACCAAAGACTTTTATGGAAACTGTACCATCAAGGAGGAATTCGAGGCAAACTGTTTTGTTGGATGCAAGACTTTCTCATAAAAAGAGAAATGAGAACAGTACTAAGAGGAAACTACTCATCTTGGAAAGAAGTGACTAGTGGAGTACCACAGGGTTCAGTGCTGGCAAGAATCAAGTTTTTACTGTATATACAGTAAATGATATAAACAGTAACACTGGAAATGAGAGCTATCTGAATATGTTTGCAGATGATGCAAAAATACAAAGGTAATTACTAACACAGACTCTTGTAAAGAGCTACAAGAAGAATTAAATAAACTTCATGAATGTAGGAGTACATGGGAAATGGAATTCAATGTGGACAAGTGTCATGTAATCAAGTTTGGTAAAAGTGGAAAAAGACCTGACTGGGATTATAAGTTAGGAAATAAAACCCTATACACATCAGAATGAGAGGAGGACCTAGGTGTGATTATCAATAACAGACTATCTCCGGCTGACCACATCAGCGAGAAGGTACGGAACATGTATACATTGCTCGCAAATATGAGAATAGCATTCACATACATAAATGAAGACAAGCTAAGAAGGATAATAACATCATTCATTAGACCAACCTTGGAATATGGATCAGTAGTCTGGAGTCCTAATCTCAAAAACCACATAGACAAGATTGAAAAAGTTCAAAGGGCCGCTACAAGATGGATACCAAGCTTAAGGGACCTAAGCTACGAAGAAAGACTAAATAAACTGAATCTACCAACACTACAGGAGAGAAGGAAAAGAGGTGACATGATAATGCTATATAAGTGCATATCAGGAAAGGAGAAAATAGACATAAATGAATACTTAACATATGGAGAAGCATCAGCAAGAGGACACTGCAAAAAACTGCATAAGAAGAGAGGTGATAAAGACGTAAGGAAATTCAGTTTCCCAAACAGAGCAATTGATCAATGGAATGCACTACCGAATGAAATAGTGTGTGCCAAAACAATTCACAGATTTAAGGATATGTACGATAAATATGGTTTAAGACACGGGACAGTACGAGCTTGACTCATTCCTGTAAAGATACAATTAGGTAAGAACAATTAGGTAAGGTAAGAACACACACATATATATATATATATATATCCTCTTTGTCTGTTGTACCGACAGGCTTACTCCGATTGATGAGCGTATAATGCTAGTGAAACTGAAGCAATCCTTGGGCTTCATCTCTGTTATTGAAGTGTATGCCCCAGATGAGATGAGTGATCTAGAAGAGATAGAGCTATTCTACACCAAACTTGACTCTGTTGAGGAACGGTGCCCCATGCGGGATAGGTTCCTACTCTTGGGCAACTTTAATGCAGGTACTGGCACTGGCATGGAGGGGTTTAGGGATTGTGTAGGTCCCCATGACTCTGGAAGCAAGAATTCCAATAGTTCTTACCTCCAGGATTTTGCAAAATCCCCTAAGTTTAGAATTGCTGGATCCTGGTTCCAGCAGCCAAATCTTCACCACTGGACTTGGTATCCTAATACAGGATGGGTTGCTAAGGAGAATGATCAAATTATGGTTAGCATTTGCTGGAGGATCCTTCAGAACTGCAGGGTTTTAAGGAGTGCAGAGTTCTTTGCTGCTGATCACAGACTTGTTGTTGCAACTCTTAGGCAACAAATCAAAACTAAGAGATTCTCAATATGCTACCAAAATATGTTCCATCTTGAGTTCAGGGATGAGGAGTGTGCATATGAGTATGCAGTGGCAGTGTCAAATCGGTTTGAAGTGCTCAGTACTGTTGAGGATCCTGTTGAACAATGGGATACCTTTAAACATGCTACCCTGGCAGCAGCTGACGAGTGTATTGGAGACCTCCCAAGATCAATGAGGGAATTCATCTCTTGGGGGGATGCTGACAGGAGAGTCGTGCTGCCAGACTGGCTGGGGATTGGGAACAGCACAGACTTCTGTCTCAACGGGTACAAGTTTCACTGTGGAGGGACAAGGAAAGGTATATCAGGAAAATTGCTGAGTAGGTGGAAGGCTGTTTTCATGCAAATGGCCTTCAACTCACCTACCGAGTCCTGAGGAAGCTCCACTCCACACCCACCTCTCAGGCTATAGTCCGGCAGCAAAATGAAGTTTTGGGATGAAGTGGGATCTGGAGTACATACAACATTTTATTTTTTTTTTTCTGGTAGGTGGGAGCCTCTAGACCTGAATACCACTTGATGCCAGTTTGGCATATTTGGGCAATTTTTTTTTTTTTTTACAGGCAAAATTCAAAATGGGTCCTATTCTACACTATGTGAAATCTTAAAACATCGATATCTTTGTTAATTATTGGTCTATGGACCTAAATTTGGTGGCAAAATGTACATTTTTTAGGTCAAAGAATCCAAATAAACCACTAAATTTATGACTGGTGCATTTAAAATGCATTAATTTGCAAATTATTAGAAATTAAGGGACTTTGAGACCCTAATTTATTCTTGAAACCATACATTTTCTTTATATAAATTATTTCCAAATCCTGTTTCAGCTACAAATATTATGATGGTCACAATCATGCCAATGGACAAGTAGATATTTTATGCTTTTAGTCTTACTTCGCTTACAGCTTCCAGATGCATGATGCCATTTGTTTCAGCATTGCTATTTGAATATCCTATATGTGCATTCTTTGTGGTGGTGGTGGTATTATTTTAGTTGCATGTTTCCATCTGTTTTCAGATTAGGTGAATATCGCGACAAGCAGTTCAAATCAACAGAATAGCTGCATACTCCTGAACTACATGAAGTGCAAGGACAAGAAGCAAGTCTCTGTGAAGTTTCTACTGCTTGGTGTACATCCCTAGTCACATCTAGCAAGCAGCGTGGGGACATATTACATAGTGACTATAACCTGGAAGATACTGATGATACCTCTGTACTTTTTATTCACAGAACATGTGTGTCAACATACACTTCAAAGCACCATATAAAAACACATACCTCACGCCAGGAAATACCAGAGCTGGAAGTAAAACGGATTCGCAGATCCCAGCCTAACATTCTTAGTTCCAAGGACCACTGTTTCATTTGTGGCGAAGTATGTTCTCTAGAACCAGATCCAAAACATCCCAACAGGTGGAAAAGAGTCGTGCAGTAAGGGACTGCTGATCGTTCCTTCTTTACCCCTGCACAACTGTTGACTCTATACAGGGGTTTTATCCGCCCCTGTGTGGAGTACAAGTCTCATGTGTGGGGAGGCTCCCTACATACAGCTCTTCTCAATAGGGTGGAGTTAAAGGCTTTTCATCTCATTAACTCTTCTCCTCTTGCTGACTCCCTTCAACCTTATGTCTCTTCGCCGCACTGTTGCATCTTTAACTCTTTTCTATCGCTACTTCAATGGTCATTGCTCTTCTGAACTGTCTGCATGCATTCCTCCACCTCTACAATGGGCGTGTAGCACCAGTCTAGCAGCAAACTCTCATCTCTTTTCTGTCCAACTCTCTAATGCAAGAGTTAACCGTTACTCCCAGTACTTCATTTATGCAAGAGGTCAACTCTGGAACTGTCTCCCACTGTCTGTATTTCCTGCTTCCTATGACCTCCAGTCTTTCAAGCGCTGTGTGTCTAGGCATCTCGAAATGATCGGATCTTGAATTTGGCACTCTCTTGTATTTTGTTTTTCTCTTGGAAGGAACAATTTTGTGGGCCTGCGGACTCTCTTGGTTCCTTCTTCCTCACATAAAAAAAAATCAACAAGCTTTCAAAGATGTTATTCTACACGCATGTGATTTGCGTGATGATGATTTGGTCATCAAGTACACATTCGGTTGGAAGGTGCTCTACTGTAAGTGATTTGCATGCGGCAGATGCTATGTACTATAAAGATGATATTCTACATGCATGTGATTTGTGTGATGATGATTTGGTCATCAAGCACACATTCGGTTGGAAGGTGCTCTACTGTGATTTGCATGCAGCAGGTGCTATGTACTAAAAAAATTGCATGGACAAATTCCGAGGTAGGCATAACATTGAGAGTACTGCAGTAGAAAGAAACCTAGAGCCTGATGATGAAGCTTTTCTGACCTTAGTTGATATCATGAACAATGACCAATCCCATATTTGTAACTGTGGAACTTGAAGAATCATACAGACAATACAGTGGTACATCATTGACGCAGAAGCAGTTGGTGAATAAACTGTTTGAACACTATGGGAACGATATTCTGATACTATCTACTAGAGGCATGGAAAGTATTTTGACAATTAGAAGTAAAGCACCTACATTTATGAAGTCAGTATCTACTGATGAGGAGGAGGATTATGATGCAGCAACAATAAAACTAGTAAAACTGATTACACAAGAGAGGAGCTGGAAAGACCTACAAATATGTACCAAATACAAATATCATTTGATGAAGTTATGTCTGTGGTCAGTCCAACTCTACAGTACAAAACCTGTTGTCTTTGATATCTCCTAAACTAAAGAATACACTACCTGCAGGAATGATTGGAAATATCATCACAAACATGGTAACCAACAAGTCAACATCTCTGTAGATTGCCTTAGGCATCATGATGAGAAACAAATCTATCATCGGTGTCGTGGCATCATGTGAAGTACTGAGATTCAAGGCATCAGCTGCTCCTGCTGCTGCTCAGAACAAAGCTCTTACAGGCATATCAAACAGTGAACAAGGGCAAGTACAAGTTGTTGCAGATAACTTCGATGCTCAGATAGTGTCACAAAATGAACTTAAGTCCACTCATGCCTTGGCAATAATGTTAACACAAGCACCAGCACAACACACCAGTGAAGTTCCAGTCGACAATATAATTAAGTGCTTGACAATAGAGGAAATTGCAGAAGGGGTGTCAGAGCATATACCAATTTTCCACTTCCACTCAAAAAGCTTGTGGGACAATTGATTGCAGGCAGAAGAGTCATGTCCACAGATATCATTCCTCAAAGCTGTTCTCTCCAATAATCAGACACCAGAATCCAGTGAGTACAATACTAAGTAAGCTAGAGAACAGGGGTACACCGTCATTCTGGCAACAAAAGCTGTACACCTGCCTTTGATGGATATCCCTCCAGCTGAACTTGATACCATTTTCACAGCCATGGTTGAGTAACAGAGGTTAACATGAGCAACAGGCCAAGAGCACACATTTGCACTAATGACCCACAACTGTACAAAGTTGCGGTAAGAATCACGTGGACATATCCAGAAAGGTTCCAACAATTTATACAAAGATATAGGGTATGCATTTCTTGATGAACTTTGCAGGTTCTGTAGGCACACTGATGGCAGACACAGGTTTGCAAGAGATACTTCAGGTGGCATTTGGTGGGGTGCCTAGAATGTTAGCCAGAAACACATTTCCCCAGAATATCAAAGCTCTATGCCTTGTGATAGAAGAGCTGTTGAGTGAAACCATTCAGACCTCCAAAGAAGACATAAACCTGGTAACTCTTCTTGATAGGATTGCGACACAGAGTAGGACTCCCAAACTATTGATTGATAACCTGATCAAACCTGTACTGTTGATGATGTTCATAAGAGCAGAAAGGGAAGCAGATTGGCCACTCCACTTGTACACAGTGAAGCAGATGATACCGTACTTCTTCTCTGCAGGCCACTTTAACTATGCAAGGTACACTTTGCATTACTTGCACTGGTAAAGTTAAAGCCCTAAAGGCATTGAGATCTGGCCAACAGCTAAACCACCTTGGTAAACTTGATGCCCTATCTTTGGATGTTTTGAAAGAAGCTACAAGATTCTATGCTACTTGTTATGGATCAAAGGAAACTGGTAATATGTCATCTATACGGTATGATGTCTGGAAGACAAAGATTGGTAATACAAAGCTGAACTCAGCACCTGGACTTAGAGCACTTCCCCCGACTACCGAGGCATTCGAGAAGAATGTCCTCCGAGCCCATCTTCAGTGTGCATTATGGCGAGCTGCTCTAGATCCTGAGCCACCACAGCTTGATCCCACATGTTATGGAGAGACATGAGAGGTTACTCCAGGTATGTTGCTGCCTAAAACCCTTCCACCAGGTATCTCACCAGACCCACTTGACGTGCTGAAAATGATACGTTGTGGATGTAGCTCAAACACTCTATGTTCCACCAATTGGTGTAGCCGTTCAGCTTCTAGGATCTCTTGCTCTGTGTTTCGTGAATGCCATACGTCACTCAACTGTCACAATGAACAAACTAGGCTTGTATTTGCTTTGGATGAAGAGGATAAGTAGTTTGATTAGTCTGAATGTTTATTTATGAAAATGTTGCTATTTGTGTGAACTAGATGAAACTTGATGTCATATACTTTTTTTTTTTTTTAATGGAAATAAATATTTTGTAAAAGTGAAATCAACAAATTAATGAAAGAATTTTTTTGTCAAAAGAAAATAGCAATTGAATCTAATGTAAGAACTTGAATATTGAGAAACAAACGGAAAAATATACTTTAATTTCTAAGTACTTGACAGATATAGCATTTGGAATTTACCGGTCATAAATTTAGCGGTGTACTTGGATTCTTTGACCCAAAAAAATTTACATTTTGACACAAAATTTAGGTTCATAGACCAAGTATTAACAAATATATCGGCTTTTTAAGATTTCAATAGTGTAGATGGGACTCATTTTGAATTTTGCCTGTAAAAAAAGTTGCGCAAATATTCCAAAATGGCATCAAGTGGTTTTGAGATCTAGTGGCTCCCACCCACCATAAAAAGCAATAAAATGTTGTATGTATTCCAAATCCTACTTCAGCCTTCTGCTGCCAGACTATAACTCTATTTGGACAGCAGATGGATGACTTGTGTCAAGGGTAAGTGAATATATAGGTCGTTGGCTGGGTACTTTGACCAGCTGTATATGGCTGAACCTCCCAGTGGAAAGCTTCCATCAGCTAGTGTAAAATCATTGATCGCTGTCCTACCAGTTGACGAAGCCATGCCTTCTTTAGATGAAATCTAGAAGACACTGGATAGGTTGAAAGTGATAGAGCAGCTGGTGTTCGTGACATCTTAGCAGAATTGATCAAAGCTACGGGTGAAGCCAAGATCACGGGGTTACATGCAGTTATAGAAGCCGTTTGTCAAACTGGTATCATTCCTCCTGACTGGACAAAGGGTTTGGTCACCCCTACCTGGATAGAAAAGGAGACCAGTGTGACTGTGGTAACTGCTGTGGTGTTACAATGCTCAGTGTGCCAAAGTTCTTCCTCACATTCATCTGATGCATATCATTTGCTAAAGTTCCAGAGGTCTGAGCAATCCAGATTCATGCCCAAGAAGTCTACTGTTGATTGTATCTTAGCTGTTTGAGTTCTTGTGAAATGCCATCATGAGTTTAGACAAGGTTTGCTAGCAGCGTATGTGAATCTCAAGAAGGTGTTTAATTCAGTAAATCACGAGATACTATGGGAACTCCTGTGACTCCATGGGATCCCCGCAGGGATAATCCAACTGACTGCTGGCTTGTACTCAAACACTGAGAATGCTGTGAAGTGTGTGTGTGGGGGGGTAACATACGACTTCTTTCCTGTAGGATCTGGTGTAAGACAGGGATATGTCCTTGCTCCCACACTTTTCAACAAATGTATGGATTGGGTACTGGACCAGGCTGTGAGTCGATGTCACTATGGGGTATCAATTGCCAACTTCAGGGTTACAGACCTTGACATTGCTGATTATGCAGTTGTCCTAGAAGAGTCACTGGAGACACTACTGAGTGCCTTCGAGGAGTTTCACGAGAATACCAAGCCACTGGGATTAAAGGTCTCGGGCCAAGAACAAGGTCCAAACATTTGGTGGCTTATTGGATGAAGCAGTTCAGTCTGTCAAAGCATGTGGTGAGGATATAGAAGTCTTGAAAAGATTCACTTATCTTAGTTGTGTGGTTCATAACAGTGGTAGATCAGAGAGTGAGATCTCTCCATGCATTTGTCTGGCTTATGGGGTTACAGATTCACTAAAATCGGGAATTTGGCGCTGTCACTGTTTGTGTGGAAAGGACGAAAGTTCTCATCTCCAAGGCCCTGGCACTCCCTGTTTTACTTTATGGTTGTGAGAGATGGACCCTAAACAGTGAATTGAATTGGCGATTGACTCCTTTGGCGCTAAGTGTCTTCGCAGGATCATGGGATATCACCAGTACAACTGGGTGTGTAATGAGCGACTACTCTGTAAGACTGAATCAAGCCCTATTACCCACATAATATATCAATGCCAACTCCAGCTATATGGGCACGTGGCCTGTTTTCCTGAGGCTGATCCTGCTCACAGGGTGATCAATGATCGAGCTAACCCAAGATGCAGGGGCCAAGGGGAAGGCCACGTAACTCACGCTGAAACAAGTCGATCACTCATATCAGGAGATAGAGGAAGAAGAGTCGCTACTTGGAAAGTTGCGCAAAGGGACCTGCGTGGGTCGAGTCGGAGGGTGAGTGAATCTATGCGACCCGCGGCGTTTGCCCCTTCTAGACTGATAGATTTCCCCTATGTGAACATTGGTGTTAAACTTAGGAACCTAAAGCTGTGAAGTTAGTGATGGCTGTATCCAACCATTCCAATTCGAGTAGGGTCCATTAACCTGAATAAAATCGTCTGAAGAACAAATTCAATATTCAGTAACAGCAGCTATCATACGACTTATTCAGCTGAGAGTAATGCTGAGCGTTACTACTGGTTGCATGAACTATCTCATGGCCAGCATAGCTCAATTATTCCAGTAAAGTTTATAATACAGTTATAGGTTACAAGAGAGAGAGAGAGAGAGAGAGAGAGTGAGTGAGGGAGAGAGAATCCAGTGTAACGGGAAACGAATCAAATGGAGAGATTCGATGCCGGGGAGGAATTATCATGGCTCTCTCTCTCTCTCTCTCTCGTTTCTTCTACCTCTTTTTAGTTGTCTACATATTCCATTGTCGTACTCACACATCTGCTAATAAGTTATAACGACGATGAACATCATCATCATCCTTCTTCTTCATATTAACATGCATGCATCATCATTGCCATTCTTCTTATTGCTTATCTTACCAGACACCCTGTCTCCTCCCTCTTTCCTCTCTCTCTCTCTCTCTCTCTCTCTCTCTCTCTCTCTCTCTCTCTCTCTCTCTCTCTCTCTCTCTCTCTCTCTCTCTCTCTCTCTCTCTTATTTTTTCATTCTTTCAACTTCCCTTTTCATCCTTTTTTTTTCATTCTTCCATATATTTTTTTCTTTTTCTTTTCCTTCTTCTTCTTTATTTTCTTCTTCTCCTCGTCCTTCTAGTAGTCCTATCCGCCTCTCCCCCAGCCCCCCTCCTTCTCCTCCTCTTCCCCCTCTCGCCCCTCATTTTCTTTTTCGTTAATTCACCTACTCCTCGCTTTCTAGCAATCTTTTTTTTTTCCAGCTTATTGCATTCCCTCTCGTTCATTTCCTCTTCCTTCTCTCTCTTCCTCTTCTCCCTCTCTTCCTCCTTCTGCTCTTTTTTTCTTTTGCTTGTTCTTTCATTTTCCATTTCCCTTTTTCTCCTCCCATGCTCTCTTCCTCCTCCTCCCCTCTCTTCGTTTTCCCTCTCATCAACATCGTCATCATCATCGTCATCACCTTGTTGCTTCTCATCCTGTTGAACATTCAGTGTGGGAGACGGCACTTGCTGACTCGCACTCTCGCTCTCAGCTACCTCTGTTGACTCTTCTTTTATTGCTCTCTCACTGTGTGTGTGTGTGTGTGTGTGTGTGTGTGTGTGTGTGTGTTCTTTTTCTCCTTTTTATTGTCCTTCCATCTGCTCTTGTTTTCCTATGCTTCAGTTTACCCCTTCTTCTCTTGTTGTCCCCACCTTTCGTTGCTCCAGTTACGTTTTTCTTTCTCTTGTTTTTTTCTTTCATCGTGTTTATTGTCACCTAGCAGGGGTACCCGGGGTCAGCTGGGTAAAACCCTATGATCGTGCCTACTGGCACTGCCTTGGACCCAAGATGGCTGCTCTCTCTGTGGGAGAAGACTCCCGTTTCCCCATTTTCCCCATTGAATTTATATTCCCCCTTGGGCCCATATCCCAAGAGATATATTTCCCATGGACCTCTTGTCACCATGGATATATTTTCCCACCATCCACCCACTCACCAACCCAGCCAACCCATCCCACCCACCATGCCCACGCAACCAATTCGTCCACCCATCCGACCTGTTGTAGATGATAATGTTTTAGTAAAGCAAATAACCCTACGGTAATTGGATACCATAAATCCATCATTTACTTTTACTGCAGTGCCAGTCATGTGACGTTAGCAGCTGTGGAACGGCCATCTTCCTCAGCTATCCTGATTAACTCCACATTGCTGATACTTTATTATGAATCGCTTTTTGTACAATCCATATACTTTAATCGTTGTCTTCCTCTTGCTCATCTTCCCTCTATTCTTCCAAATAAACAGTCATTTTCAAGTACTTTTATAACATGTCCCAAAAATTCCATCTGTCTTTCCCTTAAAGTCTTCATTTCTCTTTCCACTCCTGCCCTCCTCAGAACTTCTTCATTTATTACTTTTTCTTTCCATGATATTCGTATCATTCTTATCAAAAACCATACCTCAGCTGCTTGTAATCTCTCTCATTATTTTCTTTAATGTCCACGTTTCGCACCCGTATAATAGCGTTGACCAGACAAAACATTTCAACACTTTTATTCATGTCCTCATATCCATTGTTATGTTAGTTACAATTTTTTTCAATCGTCCCAAAGCTCTTTCAGCAATACCAATTCTTCTTACAATTTCCTTTTCACTTCTTCTGTCATCTGATATAACAGCACCCAAGTATACAAAACTTCTCACCTGCTCTGTATAGCTTCCGCGGATATTAAGCTGGATATTTACTGCCTCTCTCCATTTTGTTAGTACCATTGCCTTTGTTTTCCTGATGTTAACCCGCCCCGTCCTGACCACTTTTCCACCACTGACTCCCCCCAGTCCCAACCATTTTTGGAGAAAAAAATATTTGGATCAAACCTCCACTTTTGGTGAGAAACATCGAAAATTCATAGAGAAATCGCTCACCTGAGGTTTAAAATACTCGATACAGGTAGAAGTACCTCCTCACCTTATTGTGTTTTCTATCAGGCTGGCTCCAAAGAAAACGAGTTCTGTGGAAAGGTAACCATTCCACGCCACTCATAAACGGTATTTATTTATTTATTTGGTACGAATTTATATGTAGTATGAGAGTATATTGGTTTTCACAAAGTAATATAGGCAATATAAGCATTGTTTCACTCACCAAACACATCAACATACCTGACCTTTTTTGGCGACATTACCTGATCATCATTTCTGACTGTTTCTTCCTCTAATGCTATGTAAAGTTTGTCCTCCACATTGTCATCGACTGGGGTATCACTCTGGCCCTGAATTTCGTACCGTGGCATGACATGCCTTTACTGGCCAGGTCACTGGTAACAGGTGAATTGCTGAGACAATGGCGTGTGGGGGTGGGGAGGTCATGCTGGGCAAGGCATTGTCCCTGCCTGGCATCTTGTAGAGGAAGGTGTCCCGTGTATACGTACCAAAAATCACTCGTGAAAATTGAAAATTGTGCTAATTAGGGACCTTGCAATTGATTCGTGTTGATATACGTCAACGGGATTGGCAGTGACAAAACGTGTGGACGTTTATTCACGTCAACGGGACGGGGTGGGTTAATCTTCGTCTCTTTCTGTTGACATGCTTCCACTAATCTATCCACCAGTTCTTGCAGTTTCTCTTCCGAATCCGCTACCAGTACAGTGTCATCAGCATACCTCAGATTATTAATGTTCTTACCACCAACCTTGACCCCTTCTAATTCCTTCAATTTGTCCATTACAACTTGTCTGTATAAAGAAAACATATCTCACGACAGAACACATCCCTGTTGTACTCCTCTTTTTATAGTCACACATTCCGTCTTCTCCTCTCCAACTCTAAGAGCAAATTTTTTATTCCAGTACAGGTTTACAATGATTCTTATATCCTTATTATCTACCCCAACCATTCGCAACATTCTCACCATCTCTTCATGCCTCACGGTGTCAAAGGCCTTTTCAAAATCCACAAAACAAGTATAAATCCTTCTGTACTTCCAGAGATCTTTCTATCAACATTCGCAATGCAAAAATTGCATTTCTAGTGTCTTTGCTCCTTCGAAATCCATACTGCTCCTTTGCCACATAGCTATTTATGTTTCCTCTTCTTCTTTCCCCTATCACGCTTAACAATACTTTCCCCATTTGACTCATGACACTTATAGTTCTATGCTTATCACATTCTAGTGCGCAATTTTTCCTTGGTATGGCCACAAAAACACATTCTCTCATTGGTCCTGGGATGTATCCAGCATCATATATTCTGTTGCCAAAGTGGTTATTTTTTCTAATCCAAATTCTCCGGCTGCCTCCATCATCTCAGCCACCTCTCCATCCTCACCTTCTGCATTATTCTTACCCATATTTCTCATGGCTTTCTGAATATCCTCTTTTAAAATGACTGGTCCGCTCATTTCACCGTCAATCTCGGGCTTGACTCCGCTCTCATCATCATAAAGCTCATGAATATATTCCTCCCATCTTTTTAATACTACTTGTTTATCCATTAAAATGTTTCCATTTTAATGGATAAACAAGAAGAAACCATCACATTGACTTTATTATTTCTAATTACATATAATCATAGCCAATATGGTTCTACTTTAACAATTATAATGTATGCTTTTAAATTCGCCATCAAAACATTTAAATTCGTCGTCAAGTGTTACACCTGTCAGACCTGTTTAGAAAGTCTATATCATCCCCCTTGATTTCCATATAGGATAGGCAGACAGAGAGAGAGACATTGTCATATAGGTAGATAGATAGGTAGATAGATAGATAGATAAGCAGACAGATAAGATAGATAGATAGATGATAAATGATTGATTGATAGGTGGATATACATGCATACATACGAGAAGAGAGAGAGAGAGAGAGAGAGAGAGAGAGATACACATACAGATCTTGTGTAGGTGGTTCTGTTTCTTTTGCTTCTGTAGCATGTTCGTCTGTGCCTCTTTTCTGTTCTCCAGTATTAGCAGTAAGAATGTGAACAATTGTTCCCCTCGTGAAAATTCAAGGATAGTTGTTTAATGTTTCCTCTTCTGGGTACCGGCTTCAGAGCCAGTTCCCTAAGGCCCAGCAGTCCTCCTGTGTACTGTATACCTCTAGATGCCACCAGTTCGGCGTTAATACCGAACATCCATGCTGAATACATGTGACGTCTGTCTAAGGACTAGCGTAATGGTGTTAACAAGGGTATTTTTATGATTTGTCGGCGACCAGTCTGGTGGATCAGTAATCTGTGCTTTCAGTGAATGTCTAATCCTTAAACTGTTCTTTGTCTCAGCCGGGATTCGAACCTACGTTCATTGGGAGTGCAGGTCGCCTCTCTACCGACTCGGCCACTGCCTCCCGTTTAGAATGTAGTATTTTTCGCAGTTGTCATGGCAGGGGTAAGTGTGTGGTCTTGTTTTCCCTTCATCAGCGTTATGGGTTTTCATGTGCTTGTAATCTGTATTCGTTAGTATTATCGGTTATTCAGCTTATGAAATCACATTTGGCCATCGCCAGTATTAGGGACTGTGTCACGACAGCGCTATGACCGTCATGACAAAGTCACGACAGACTCAAGTTTGCATCATGACAGAGCTAATAATTCTGACAGTTGTTTGACAGGTAAGAAAAAAGCGTCACGATGGACCTAAGACTGCGTCACGTTAAAGCTATGTGTAGGGCACATGCGTCATGACAGACCTAAAAATTTATCACGATAGCGTCATGACAGAGCTAGGTATTTGTAGCGTCCGTTGTGACTTGGCAACTGCGTGGGCACACGTGACAGTGCAGCGTCGCCACACCAATGGCCCACTCGGTGCTCACAGGTCATGGGCTGTCCCCTCCCTTTTTGGATGCCCAGGGGGACCTGTAGACGACACTTTTGACGCTATCGTGACACCTTCAAGACGCCGTTGTGACTCTGTTGTGATCATTGTGGCTTTGTCATGAGGGGAAAAATGGCCATAAAAAAAAAAAAAAAAAAACGCCAATCGTGACGCTGCCGTTGAGCTGTTGTGATTCGATCGTGACGTTCTTAAGACCGTCATAACACATACTTAGCGCCATCATAAGGGTGTCATTCAGCTATCATGACAGACGAAAATCGTGATCAATTATCTCGACAGTGCCAATAATTTGATTAGTAGTGTTATCATGATGATTTTCGTGACTGTGCCTTAGGCTTTAGGTAGGTTGTAGGAATGAGTCTCTGCGGTTACTAGTCAAGTTTATCCTCCAATCTGACAACGTTTGGCTATCAACTGAATTGTAAGAGGTTAGGGACCTTTGTCAGATGAGATTAAACGGACTACAGAGGAAGTGAAACATATAAATATACCATAATGTACTACATAAATATTATATTATTCTTTCTCTTATTACTTTTTCTGTTCTTAAACTATCATGATAATGATGTAAAATACAAATTATCACAATGTTCTTTATTCTGTATGCTCCTGCTTTTCTTAAATCTCATATATTTCATATTTAACTGTCCTCTCGTTTACCAATTGCACCATAAAGTGATTTAGCGAAGTTAGGAAACACACTTTATTCCTCCATGAATGCCTGAGGATGACTGGTATAGCTTGGTGATCCACAAAGCCTTATGAGCAAAGGTCTGGCAGGCTGTATGGTACGCACGCGACGTCACAATACCCTGATAAACAATAACAAACCGCTGCTGGCCGTGGCCGCCCAGGGAATCGCAAGGATGATGAAGTGGTGTGCATTCGGCTACTCAAATAAGGAAGGAAGAGACAATGTCTCCTTTTATAGATTTCCTGTCCAGACTAGAAATAGAAAAGGAGAGCCTGAAAGGGCTATAAATCGCAGGAAATTGTGGGTAAATGCCGTCAAGAGAGCAGCAGTCGGTTCGACATTCAAGGTTTGGCAACCTTCATAACATGACAGATTGTGCAGTGCACATTTCTTATCAGGTAAATTATTAAATAAAGTATTCAACAAATCTTCAAAGTGCACCTTCCACCTCCTCAATTTCTCTCTCTTCTCCACCAACAATCTATTATTCGTATATTTCACTCCCCTACTATTTCCCCTTTCCCACTGCCTTAAAGAAAGTAAGGCAGTGTGAAAGGGGAAATAGTAGGGGAGTGAAAGATACGAATAACAGATTGTTGGTGGAGAAGAGAGAGAAACTGAAGAGGTGGAAGGAGCACACTGAGGATTTGTTGAATGTAGAGAGTGAGAGCAGTGCGAGTATAAGTGGTTGGGGAATGGCTGGGAGAAGAAGAGATGAGAGGAGGGAGGAAGAGATCAGTAGGGCGGAAGTACTGGAAGCAATGAAGATCAAGTTGGGAAAGGCCCCAGAAATTGATGGAGTGTGTGGTGAAATGCTGAGGTATGGGGGTGATATTGTTGTGGAATGGATATGGAAGTTGTGTAGGTTGGCTTGGGAAGAGGGAAGGGTTCCAGTGGACTAGAAATCAGGTATAATTGTTCCTTTATACAAAGGAAAAGGGGAGAGAGAAGTATGTGGTAACCATAGGGGTATTTGCCTTCTTAGTGTGACTGGTAAAATATATGGTAGAATACTCATTGATAGGGTTAGGCATATGACAGAAGAGCTAGTTGGAGAAGAACAAGAGGGATTTGGGAAGGGAAAAGGGTGTGTAGATCAGATATTTGTTCTAAGACGTTTAGTGGAGAAGTATCTAGAGAAGGGAAAGAAATTGTATGCTGCCTTCATGGACTTGGAGAAAGCTTGTGACAGAATAGATAGGCAAGGTATGTGGAAGATATTAAGAATATATGGAGTGGATGGGAAATTGCTGAGTGCTGTGAAGAGTATGTACTAAGGAGCTAGGGCTACGGTGCGAGTGGATGGTGAGCTGAGTGAGTTCTTTGATCTCAGTGTGAGACTGAAACAGGGTTGTGTGATGTCTCCATGGCTGTTTAATTTATACATGGATGGGATTGTAATGGAGGTGCAAGGTAGGGCAGTGGATATGGGGGGGACTCTAATGAATGAGGATGAGATTTGGAAGATTCCGGTGTTGCTGTTTGCTGATGATACAGTACTGTTGAGTGAAGATGAATGGGAGTTGCAAGGTTTGGTGAATTGATTTGGGACAGTGTGTAGGAGGAGGAAGCTGAAATTTAATGTAAACAAAAGTAATGTTATGGTGTTTGAGAGGAATGAAGTCACAGAATGTACAGTGAGGTTGGATGGTGAGGATATGGAGAATGTGAGTGTATTCGAGTACTTGGGTAGTGTGATGAGTAAGGATGGAACTTTGGGGGATGAAGTGCATGAAAGGGTACAGCAGGGAAGGAAGGTTGTTGGTTCACTGAAAGCAGTGATGAGAAATAGGGAGGTGAGTATGGAAGATAAGAAGTCACTGAATGATAGTATTGTGATCCCTACCCTGACGTATGGAAGCGAGGCGTGGACCTTGCAAGAGGGGAACAAGTCAAGAGTGAGAACAGTGGAAATGAGTTACTTGAGAGCAGCATGTGGAGTGACATGGAGGGACAGGTTGACGAATGAAGAAATGAAGGAACGTTGTGGGGTAGATGTGGATGTGGTTGAGAAGATTAGGAGAAATAAACTGAGGTGGTTTGGACATGTGGAGAGAATGGAGAATGAAAGACTGACTAAGAGGGTGTATGTAGGTGAGGAGGAGGGAGGGAGAGGGAGGGGTAGACCGAGGATGAGGTGGAGGGATGAAGTTGAGAGGTATATGAGGGGGGGGGGTGAGTTGGGGGGAGGGTAGTCAAATTGTGGGTGAGAGAGCATTGGAAGCTTTTTGTCTGCGGCGACCATTTGCGGGATTAGGGCGTCGGGCTATTAGATAGATAGATTAAACCATTAACGATACTTTATAGATACGAGGTTTTATTTAATATATGATATAAATACTGGGCTTAGGAAAATTTCAGGCGCAGTCCAGTTAGGTAGGGTAACAAAATCGTCCAACTACCAGTAGAAAATTCACACATTGGTTAGTGTAGTTATCTATGCCATAACTGAATCGCTTAGTGTGTAAAATTGCAGGAGAGAGGGAGAGACTAAGAACATACATGAAATTAGTTACTAATTTAATGTCTGTCCTTAGTCGCTCCCGCTCTCCTGCAGTATTTCACACTTATTCAATTATGGCATAGCTAACACTATAACCAATACGGTACAGTATGTGGATTAATTTATTAAGACTGGGAAAGGGTAGGCATTTCTCCACTGCAGCAGACCATGGTCCACACATGAAGCCTAACCTGGAAAGAGGTTCAAAGTATAAGCTCTATCAAGTGATGCTTTCAGTCTTCTTTTGTTACTAATGTGATTTCCTATGTAATTATTACATTTTGTGATGACTGACTGACTGTATTGTCACCTCACATTATGTGGGATATTTCCTATGAAGAAAAATATCATACAGATACACCCTTTCTCATACTTTTCTTTTTAATGCAAGCAGTTTGGCCAAGGGCAAAAAAAATTACTTGACAATAAAGCCTGCTGAATCCGCTCCCCCCCCCCCAAAAAAAAAAGGAATGAGAAGGAGAAACCAAAACGATGGCCACTTTAGTTGTGCACGTGTCCGGACACCACTTTCTTAAACGAGTTCAAGTCATAGGTATGTGAAAAAACAGAGAAAGGCAGAGATCAAAGTCCCCGACCTAACCTACTGTAACCTAATCTACCTTCACTTACTATGTTTAGCTGCAACTCAGGTTAGGTTAGGGTTGGGTAGGGATGGGAAGGGTAGGGTAGGGTAGGGTAGGGTAGGGTAGGGTAGGGTAGGGTAGGGTAGGGTAGGGTAGGTTTGGTTAGGTTAGGTTAGGTTAGATAAATATGAAATATTTGGGCTTTCATCAAATTTGGATTCATATGGAAATTACCTAATTCAGGACATAAACAGACAAACTTCATTAAAATATCTTACCTTAGCTGTTATGATGCACACTGGAGAAGCATTCCCTTGCTTGATGTCTGCTATGAATAACTCACTGACCCATCCGGCAACAAGGTACTTATAGGCTTCCAGACCTCTGTATGCTCTCAGTTCTTTATGAGTATATACACTTTTGAAGTTTATTAAGCACTGGTATATGTCACTGTGGCGTAAGCCTGGTAGATCGCCACCATGCAGAGTCGTAATGTCTTTCTACTTGTGCCGCGGTATGTTATACGAGTCTATATTCCCTATTTCCTTGCACTTTTCACAATATCGAGACAGTTTCAGAGTTCAACATCTGAAGAACATAATTTGATATATGAACACCATCAATAACTTTTCCTGCCATGCTGAATGAGCTCAATGTGAGTGACTGTTCTGCGTCAAGAGAAGAAACCCTGTTTGTTTACATTTCGCCAAGGCCAGAGTCGAGACCACGTGTATTAGGGGCAGGGCTTAGTGACGTCAATGCATACAATCTATACACAGCGACCACCTGAGTTTAATGTATAGCATAGCACTCTATGCCACACATATACGGCACCCAAATTATTGCCCTTTCTAGCTGGCAGTGTACATACGCAGCGCCTGAAGTGGAAGGGTAAACTCCTTTTGTATTAGGGGGTTCCCCTTAGCCGAGGAAATCATTAAATGCAAAAATACAACATTGTATTAATGAGGTTATCTATTGTCTAGTACTGCAGTGGTCTTGGGGCGCCACCCGTCATCATGGCCGGTGATTTCAGTACTCAGTTAATGCCACTGGGGGCCTAGGGCAATCACCTACTCATAAATATTATAGACTAAGGGAGACTAATCTTGTGTCACTTCATTTCGAACAGGGCAAAATGGGACACTGTTAGTTTAATATTTTGCAAAACATAATTTGAAGTCACAGAAGAGTTAGTGAATCAAACTCCTTGACTTTTATGATCTCTTTCACCTAAATGAAATAATTTTATGTGGGCTTGAAATATGATTCGTAGGTTGTTGGTTCACAGTACGCAATAATAAGGAATAGTGAAGCGAATACGGAAGTATAAAGTCGCTGCATTACAACACTGTGATTCCCACTCTGACAAATGGAAATGAAGCTTGGACCCTGTTTTATAATTGATAGCATTAAAATAAATGCTGTGATGGTTTCACCACGTGGAGAAGATGGCGAATAAGACATACTAGAAGAGTACATTTGAGTGAGATGGAGGGGGAGAGAGGGAGGGTGATATCAAGGACAAGATGAAGGGATGGAGTGGATAGATATATGAAAGAGGGTGTATGAGTTGGATGGAGGGCAGCCAAATGGCTGAGGGCAGAACAGCATGGAGAATATTTGTTTGTGACCCCCCTAACGGGAGCAAGGAGTCTAGCTATTAATAAAGAGATAGGGGCAACAACAACAGTGAAAACTTTATTTGAGATAATTCTGAGTCTCTTTACGGACAGAATTTTTCTCCGTTAAACAAAGTCATCTGGTGATAGACTAAATAAAAAGCATAAATGTACCAACGGCAGGGAATTAGTTGATTATGTGAGGTACTGATGTGCATCCAAGTTAGTGTTTGAGTTTTGTCTTCAAGAACGTCTGCCATTACAGATCCGTGTTCCAGTGTTTCGTGCATTTTTTCTTTTAGTACCTCACCCTCACTCTCACCCTCATCTCCCTTCATTCTCATTTTCTTCCTGTTTTTCACCACATCCTTATCTCCTCCCTCGTTCTCTCTCTCATCTTCATTCCCCCTCTCATCATTATCATCCTCTCTTGTCATCCCGATCCTCTACCAAGTCTTCAACGCAATCCTCCTCCGTTCCCTTATCCCCAGCCTTCTTTTCTATCTCATCTTCACATTCATTCTCCGACAGTCCCTCACCCTTGCCCCCCATCATCCTCATCCTTCCCTGTATTCTCATCCTCTCCCTCACCCTCACCCTCTCCCTCTCCCTCTCCCTCATATTAACTCTCTCCCTCAGCCTCACCTTCACCCTCTCCTTGTCTTTATCTTCTCGCTGATCATCCTACTCTTCATTCATCCCCTCTTCTTCGTGACTTTCCTTGTCCATATTGTCTCATCCTTATCTTGACCCTCATCCTAATTCGTGTCTATATCTTCAGTCATCTCCTCAGACTCATCCTCTCCCATATCTACATCTTTCCCTCATCCTCCTTCCCTCCTCCATCGCCTTTTTTTTTTTCCTTCATTATCTCCTGCTCACCCTCGTCCTCTCTCATTTTCCCCTCCATCATCATCCTGTGCTTCATCCTGATCATCTCCCTCATCTTCCCCTCGTTCACATTCTCTCTTTCTTCCATTACCACTTCTACTTTTTCTCTCTCCTCATACTAATTTCCACTCGTCCTCCCCTTCATCCCTATCATTATCTGTCCATCATCATCCTCTTCTTTCATCAACTGTCTTTTCCACTACCCTGTTCCTTTTATCTTTCCCCCACTCCCTACTTCCTCCTCATTCATCTCTTCACCATCGTTTTCATTCACGTCGTGACCCACACTCCATGACCTTCTCATTCCTCCTCCTCACTTTCTGTCCTACCTGCCTCTCACCCTCATCCTCATCGGCACCCTTCCTTCCCATCCCATCATACTCATACTCCCCGTACCCTCATTCTTACACCCCCATCCTCATCCGCATCTTCTGCTCATTCGACTTTCTCCATCACCCTCATCATTGCTCTCCCACTCATCCTCATTCTACTCACGTTTTCATACTCATTATTTCCTCAGCCTTATCCTCACCCTCACTTACTCATCGTCATCCATCCCTCACCCTAATGCTTCCTTCACCCTCATGTTTCCCTTACCCTCATGTCTCTCCTTCCTTCATCTTCACCTCATCCTTCTCCTAACCCTTATCGTCATCTTTATCGTCATCCTTCCCCTTTCCCACATTCTCCTTCTCATCCTTATACTCTCCCTTACCCTCAGCCTTCCCTCTCCCTTTATTTTATTCTCTTCCTCCCCCCACCCTCATTATTACCCTCGCCTCTGTTCTTATATTTCAGCTTCCCTCCCTTCATTCTCATTATTTCCCCATCCTCATCGTCATCCTTCCCCCACCCTCACCCTTCCCCTTCCCCCACCCTCACCTTTTCCTTACCCCCACCCTCACCCTTATCCTTCTCCCACCCTCACCATTACCCTTCCCCCACCCTCATCCTTATCCTTTTCTCACTCTCATACTTACCCTTCCCCCACCCTCATTCTTATCCTTCCCCCACCCTCATCCTTATCCCTCCGCCACCCTCATTCTTCTCCTGCCCTATTCTTTATCTTTCACCTCACCCTCATTCTCATCCTTTCCCTCACCCTCATCCTTTCCCTCATACCCATCTCACCCCTCTCCTTCATTCTCACCCTTCCCACAGTCTTATTTTAATCCTGTGTCCAACCTCATCTTCACTCTCCCCCTCTCCCCCAACCATCCTACATCACATCTCTCCTCTACTCTCTCTCTCGCATGTCATCACAGAGTTTTTCATTCTCGTGTAAGACCATCCGCTTCTATTTCCCCCCTCCTCGTTTCGTCTTTAGTTTCCTCAGTCTTCCCGTCATTTTCGTCCTCTTCCATAATCTCAGCACTAAATTACATTCTTTTAATCAGATAGTTTTGTTTTTGTGTTTGAAGGACAAGTTTTGAGTGAGAGCAAAGGAACGGGTTATCTGAGAGGAGCACGTGGAGTTACCTGATACGATAGACAGGCAAATAAATGAGGATGTAAAGGAAGTAAAGGGATGTTGTGGTCATGACGTGTTTGTGATTGTAAGTGTTAAGGGAAGGGCTTTAAGATTGTTTGCTCATGTGAAGAGGAAGGAGAATGACAGAGTGTGAATGAGGCGGAGGGTTAAATGAGGAGGGGAAGACCAGGGATGACATGAACAGGTACAAAGGAGTACAAAGTACAAAGGAAAGCAAATAGCAACAGACCTTATTGTCCTTTCGAGGCTGTTTGTTACAGAGCAGACTATGACTAGGAGATCTAACTCTACATGCTGAAGGATAAGGATAGTAAAGCAAGAAGGCTCCCCCCGCCTCCAAACCCTCCAGTTAAAACTGGCAAGAAAAAGTGAGAAAAAACACCATGCATGATGGAAAAACTGGCATGGAAATTTCATAGGAAAGACTGAAAAGGAAAAACTACATTCTATAGTACTTTATCTATAAGCTACCGGTATGAATAACCTGAAAGAGAAAGTAGTAAAGTAAAATGAATAATCGAATAAATAAATAACTAACGCATCACACTATGTACGGGTTCGCTGAGTTAACGGGACATCTGTGGACACAGTGTGGAAATTGCACAGTGCACAGTGTGGATGTTCAAGGGTGGTGCAGCAGCCTTGCCTGGCGCCGTTAAGGTAGGCAGCAGTCAATCAGGCAATAGCTCCGTTCATTCCACTGAGACTAGGAACTTTTCCATGCGGGACAAGCACACAAGTCACCTCCTGAAGCAGTGATCCCTGGTACATTTAAAAAATCCCGATGGTGGTCACTTAACTAAGAGGGACCCTCAGTGATCCACAGCCCATCACAGGTCGAAAGTATGAGTAGTGACCGTTAACTCTGGGCTATCTGTGCATATCCTAGTCTGTGCATATACTATATTTGCATTTAATAAATTAATACAGGCTCTAAAAAAATAAAATAAAATAAAAAATTATACAAACGCAAGTGTTTTATTCAGGTGTAAATATATTAAGCTGGGGGTTAGACAACAAATACGTATCCAGGCGACCTTTAAAGGTTGGTACTGTATTACAGTTTACTACATTGGAGGGCAGTTTATTCCATATATTTACAACTCTATTAAAGAAGAAATACTTAGTTTCATGCGACTGGAATCGTTTGCCAATTATTTTATGCCCATTGCCTCTGGTATAATTCGAGTGATCAACTGTGAAGTATTTATCGACAGTCATGTTATCATGTCCTTTGAATATTTTGAATACTTGTGTTAAATCTCCTCATAACCTTCGTTTAGTTAGAGTTAAGAGATTCAGGGGTTCTAAACGTCCTTCGTACGGTTTAGGCTATATCTCAATCTAGGTATCATCTTTGTCATCCTTCTCTGTACTCTTTCAAGCTTTTCCATATCCTTTTTATAATATGGTGACCAAAACTGAATGCAATACACCAGGTGCAGGCGTCCTAAGGAATTATACAAAATGAGTACGATATTGTCAGATTTATATTCAAATGCTCTACCAATGAATCCAATCAATTTATTAGCTTTTTTCACAGCTTCTGTACATTGTTTGCTTGGTTTCAGATCGCTTGTTATTATAACTCCTAAGTCTTTTTCATGGTTTATCCTATCAAGTTGGACATTATTCATGCTATAACTAGCTCTTACATTTTTACTGCCAATGTTTAGCGCTTTGCATTTATTAATACTGAAATCCATTTGCCAAACTTGGGCCCAGTTAAACAGTTGATCAGAGGAGTGCAGATATCATGAGACGTGGGATGCGAGTTGGAGGAAGGGTAGTCAGATGACAGGGGGCAGGACAACGTGGAGGCAATTTGCTTGTGGTCACCCCTAACAGTACTGAGGTATCTGGCAGTAGAGAGTTATGTAGACACTACACTGCTTGTGTTGAGGCGCTGTGTATGGCCAGCATTTCTCCCAGTATTCATGTGCAGTGTAAATTCGCCTATCCATGTTAGGAACAGCTCTAGTATTTTGTCACAGACTACACGTGAGGGCTTTGTTCAGCACAGATAATATTTTTTATAGAAGTCTAAGAGTGTGAATACTGTCATGAGTAACATTCTTATGTTCGGGACAGCTCTAGTATTCTACCCAAGGTAGTAAAAGACAGATTTACCTAACGAAGAATGAGTCATAGGAGCGTGAGAATGTTAAATTATTTGACTTCATGCGAGTAATTTTGCCATGCCCTTGAGAATAACTTTGTGTCCTCCAGTGGTTATTTAAAACTATATTATACTCTGTCCACTCTACCTTTATCTAAATCAGCAATTTCTAAATCTTGAATACTGAGCAGTGACATGGGATTAATGCTATAGTATGTTGTTACAGTTCGTGCCAACTAATTTATCCGTAGAACCGTACTCTTTGACACTGTTTCTCTACCTGTAGGATGCCCCCCATCCTCGTGGAGCGCGCAGTATAGACACAAGGGAGGCAGCCTTATGTTCAAGATATAAGAAATAACTTTTAATCTCTGCATTTTTGCTGACAAGCAGAGAATTGCAATGACATTTATTACTTGAGAAGCACCGTTAGTCAGGAAAAGGAAGAAAAGAAAAGAACAGTGTGAGGAAGAGGGGAAGAAAGAGCAGGAATTAAAGAGAGAGAGAGAGAGAGAGAGAGAGAGAGAGAGAGACACACACACACACACACACACACACACACACACACACAGAAATACGAGAAAAGCAGGACAAGACCTCTAAAGGTGACTTTCCAGAGTGTAAAACTGTGGAGGAAATACTAAAAAATGCAAAGAATCTTATGGAAAAAGAGGAGTTCAAAAATGTATGGATAAAAAGATGCCCAACACAAGAGGAACTGAAATTACTGAAAGAGAAAAGGGAGGAAGCAAAAACAAAAAATGAGGGAAGATCAGAAGAGAAGAAATTTTTTTTTACAAAGTAATAGGATTGCAGGTACGAAAGTGGTACACAAACAGGATGGAATAAAAAGGAGGAAGATAGTAAAACCATGTCATGACAAGTATATAAACAAGATGATATGGTTGATGTACTCAAATGTGGATGGAATGGTATCTAAATTACTAGAGATGAATGATTATGTTAGAGAAAATTAACCACAAATAATATGCCTAACTGAAACAAAGTTAACACCAAGGATATGCAATGACATATTAAACTTAGAGGAATACAATATATGGAGAAGAGACAGAAATTTAAAAAAAGGAGGAGGAATTATAATATTAACTAAGAAAAATCTAAAAGTCAATGAAATAAAACTAGATATACCATCACAAGTAGAACTGATTGCAGTAGAAATCAACACATCTGAAGGGAAACTAACTGTAGCCAATTTGTACATGCCACCCAGATCAAACACATGGGAAAGAGACGAATATGAGGACCTGGCAGAGAGAACAATTCAGAGTTTAAGATCATTACTACATAAAATGGAAGAGAAATCGGAAAGAATTATACTAACTGGAGATTTTAATACAAATATAAATTGGAATACTCTAGATATAATTAGCCAAGGAAGCTGTTGGGACCAAAAGCTCCTGGATCTCGTGCAAGAGTTTTTCCTAACGCAACATGTGAGGGAAACCACCAGAAAAAGAGGACTCGATGTACCTTCAGTGCTAGATCTAATATTTACTAGGCAAGAAAATGATATTGACAGTTTAATATATCACCCTCCACTCGGCAAAAGCGATCATGCAGTACTAAATTACAACTTCAGGATAACATATGACATAGTTAACAGCAATGAAAGTTACAAAAAGGGCCGAAACTATAAAAAGGGAAATTATCAAGACCTAAAGAAGTATTTCTTAGAAGTTGATTGGGAAAATGAGCTTAGAGGACAAGATTTAAATGCTGTATATAAAAAATTCTGTGAATTTTATGAAATAGGAGTCCAGAAGTACATCTCACAGCACAAAGAAGCAGATAAGAAAGTACAGAAATGGTTCAATACAGAATGTAAAAAATCAAAAGAAAGAAGAGATTTGTTGTGGAATAGATACAGAAGACACAATAGTAAAAAGGCGTATAATAATTACAAACAGGCAAGAAACGATTATACAAGAATAAGGAGGGAAGCCCAAAAACAGTTTGAGGGGGATATAATAAATAAAAGTAGTGATCAACCAAAGCTATTTTACAGCTATATCAGAAGCAAAACCAAAGTAAAAGATATAATACAATCCATTACGGACGAGGGAATCACTTATACACAAGAGAAAGATATTTGTGAAGCACTAAATAAGAATTTCCAATTAGTTTTTACAGAAGAAAAAAATTTTCAGGGGGACTATGTGGAACATGCATGTCCACACATACTACCAGATATACAAATAGCAGAAAAAGTAATACAGGAGGAGTTAAGTAAATTAGACAGAGGAAAAGCAAGTGGTCCTGATGAAATTTCATGTTGGGTACTACGAGAATGTGCAAAGGAGTTAAGTAAACCATTATTTTTAATTTTCAAGAAATCCTTGAGTCAAGGTAAACTACCTGATATTTGGAAAAAGGCAAATATTGCCCCCTTATTCAAGAAAGGAAATAGACAAAATCCACTCAACTACCTACCAGTATCACTGACCAGTGTTGTAAGCAAGGTATTAGAAAAGCTTATATGAAAAGCCTGGGTAAATCATCTAGAAGAACACAGTATGATAACAGAAAGACAGTTTGGTTTCAGAAAAGGAAAGTCATGTGTAACTAATCTGTTGAGCTACTATGACAGAGTAACAAACACAATACAGGAAAGAGAAGGATGGGTGGACATTATCTATTTAGATTTCAAGAAAGCTTTTGACACAGTACCACACCAAAGACTTTTATGGAAACTGTACCATCAAGGAGGAATTCGAGGCAAACTGTTTTGTTGGATGCAAGATTTTCTCATAAAAAGAGAAATGAGAACAGTAGTAAGAGGAAACTACTCATCATGGAAAGAAGTGACTAGTGGAGTACCACAGGGTTCAGTGCTGGCACTATCTATTTAGATTTCAAGAAAGCTTTTGACATAGTACCACACCAAAGACTTTTATGGAAACTGTACCATCAAGGAGGAATTCGAGGCAAACTGTTTTGTTGGATGCAAGATTTTCTCATAAAAAGAGAAATGAGAGCAGTAGTAAGAGGAAACTACTCATCATGGAAAGAAGTGACTAGTGGAGTACCACAGGGTTCAGTGCTGGCACCAATCATGTTTTTAGTGTATATAAATGATATAAACAGTAACACTGGAAATGAGAGCTATCTGAATATGTTTGCAGATGATGCAAAAATACAAAGGAGAATTACTAACACAGACTCTTGTAAAGAGCTACAAGAAGAATTAAATAAACTTCATGAATGGAGTAATACATCTATCTATCTCTATCTATATACCTAGGCTGCTTCCCCCAAGGAAAGGGAGGTAGCCGAGACAGGACGACTCACTCTCTATTTACTCACCCATTCAAACACATTCATTCGCATCTTAGCCCCAAAGGGGAGAACGGACAGATCCTCACCGCATCACACCGCACAAGGGTCAACTGCGCAATGCAATCAGTGACATCCACAGCAGGGCCCGACAGCAGAACTGGTTTACCCCTGCCACATCATAACAGACCCATCCCCTTACCCGCACCTGACCTGACTAGCTGATCAGACCAAATGCGGGAGAATATCCCCTCAGGGCTGCGTCATCACTTATTCATTCACAATTTCTCTCCATTTATTTCTGTCACGCACAGCCACTCTTCCTTGCTCAACAGACATCCCTCTCGCATCGAGCGCTCTCTTCACACTGTCCATCCATCCTATTCGTGGTCTTCCTCTCAGTCTTACACCTCTCACATCAGATCTAGTTATCTTTTTCACCAATCGATCATTATCCATTCTCTCCATATGCCCAAACCATTGCAACACCCTCTGCTCAACTCTACCAGCCATCTCCCGAACAACTCCAGTTCTCCTTCGCACTTCATCATTTCGCACTCGATCCATACGCGTCACTCCACACATACTCCTCAGACATCTCATCTCCATTACATTCAAACTTTTCCTCTCTGCTACACCCATATTCCATGATTCAGCCCCATATAATGCAGTCGGTACCACAACACCCTCATACAGCCTTCTCTTTACATCCATTCTAAGCGAACGACATTTAAACACTTTTTTCATTCCTCCCAGCACCTTTCCTACTTCATTTATTCTAAACTTCACTTCTGCATCTATTCTTCCATCCACAGCAACATGTGACCCTAGATATTTAAAACAATCTACCTCCTCAAGCAACTCACCATTCAAAACTATATTCATCCCCCTACCATCTATCAACCTCGTACACTTCATCACTTTACTCTTATTCTCATTTACTTTCAATTTCCTCCTTTCACACACCCTTCCAAACTCCTCTACCAACTGTCTCAATCTCTCCTCTGAATCAGTCACCAGTGCAGTATCATCTGCAAACAGCAGCTGCTTCAGATTCCACTCTCCTCCATCAACATTTACCAGACTCAGACCACCTAAAACTCTTGCATTCACCTCCCTTACAACACCATCCATGTAAATATTAAACAACCAAGGCGACATCACACATCCCTGTCGCAGCCCCACTCTCACGGGAAACCAATCACTCACAGCATTTCCCACTCTTACACATGCTCTACTATTTACATAAAAACTTTTCACCCCTTTTAGTAACCTACCATCAAGTCCATACAATCTTAAAACAGTCCACAAAGCCTCCCTATCAATTCTATCATACGCTTTCTCTAAATCCATAAATGCCCAAAACACATCCTTGCCTTTCGCTAAATACTTTTCACACACTTGTCTCACAGCAAACACCTGATCAACGCATCCCCTCCCTCTCCTAAAGCCACACTGCTCATCACTAATCACTCCCTCTGTACCCTCTCTAACTCTCATAATTAACACTCTACCATACACTTTACCTACAACACTCAACAGACTTATACCCCTAAAGCTAGTACATTCATACTTATCACCCTTGCCTTTATACAACGGGACCACACAAGCACTTGACCAGTCAATTGGCACCATACCTTCCTCAAAGCACACATTCAATAATCTTACTAACCAGTCAACAATAGTCACTCCACCACCCTTCAGGCATTCCACAGCACACCCATCCATACCTGCAGCTTTCCCTGTTTTCATCTCCTTTACTGCCTTCTCCACTTCCTCCTTCGTGATCAAAGAATCATTCAACTCTCCCAACACATTTATTCCTTGCACCCTTCTATCTGCCACAATCTCAGCCACCCTTTCCTCCTCTACATTTAACAATCTTTCAAAATACTCTGCCCATCTCTTCCTTACTGCATCCATCTCAATTAACATCCTTCCATCCTCTGCTTTTACTCGTTCTTCCTTCCCAGACTCTCCCTTTCGCACCCTTTTCACCTCCTTCCAAAACATGGCAAATGGAATTCAGTGTGGACAAGTGTCATGTAATCAAGTTTGGTAAAAGTGGAAAAAGACCTGATTGGGATTATAAGTTAGGAAATAAAACCCTATACACATCAGAAAGAGAGAAGGACCTAGGTGTGATTATTAATAACAGACTATCGCCGGCTGACCACATCAGCGAGAAGGTACGGAACATGTACAGTATACACTGCTTGCAAATATGAGAATAGCATTCACATACATAAATGAAGACATGCTAAGAAGGATAATAACATCATTCATTAGACCAACCCTGGAATATGCATCAGTAGTTTGGAGTCCTCATATCAAAAAACACATAGACAAAATTGAAAAAGTTCAAAGGGCCGCTACAAGATGGATATTAAGCTTAAGGGACCTAAGCTACGAAGAAAGACTAAATAAACTGAATCTACCAACACTACAGGAGACAAGGAAAAGAGGTGACATGATAATGCTATATAAGTGCATATCAGGGAAGGAGAAAATAGACATAAATGATTACTTAACATATGGAGAAGCATCAGCAAGAGGACACTGCAAAAAACTGCATAAGAAGAGAGGTGATAAAGACGTAAGGAAATTCAGTTTCCCAAACAGAGCAATTGATCAATGGAATGCACTACCGAATGAAATAGTGTGTGCCAAAACAATTCACAAATTTAAGGATATGTACGATAAATATGGTTTAAGACACGGGACAGTACGAGCTTGACTCATTCCTTTAAAGATACAATTAGGTAAGAATAATTAGGTAAGAACAGACAGACAGAGAGAGAGAGAGAGAGAGAGAGAGAGAGAGAGAGAGAGAGACAGACAGACAGACAGACAGACGGAAATGAGGATAACTGAATAAGGAAAAAAAATTAAGAAAAAAATAGAGGAAGAAAGAACTAGGAGTGTGTGAGAGAAGACAAGTAAAGATGGGGGGGGGACAAGGAAGAGGCACAAAAGCGAGAGAGAGAGAGAGGCAGACAGACAGACAGACAGAGAGGGAGACAGAGACAGAGAGGGGGGGGAGGTTGCTGAGAGTAATAACAAGGTAGTCACGTGTCGCAATCAGAGCACTATCTGTTGCCATTTATTCCCAGGCATTATATGTCTGTCATTCAGTTTGTTAGAATATTGCTTACTATATCGGTATCCTTTAACGCCTATCTTTACCATTGTGTTTTCTTCAGTTCCTTCATACCTACATTAACCACCTTCAATGTTATGTTTTTCCAAGCAATTCTTGTTATCTAGCTAATACTAGTCTTAACAAACAATAGTAGTTAAATACAGTTTCACTGACTCCCTCACTACTGTGAAACTCTCTTAATCAGACTGAAGCAAGAATAAGGTACAAGAAAATGCTACCCCAAAAAACATAATTGTCTGTCTTGTTCAGTCTCTTTCTTTACATTTGTTGACCACGTTTCTCCTCTCTTATCGACCTAAAGGTGGAGCTAAATGTGGGGGCAGAAGCCATGATGAGGTAGTTGGGTTCATTTGAGCTCTTGCTGGCTGTGTGTGTGTGTGTGTGTGTGTGTGTGTGTGTGTGTGTGTGTGTGTGTGTGTGTGTGTGTGTGTGTGTGTGTGTGTGTGTGTGTGTGTGTGTGTGTGTGTTTTACCTTAAAGTCGCCTAGATATAACTGCCTCACTAACTTCCATGTCCCCACCCTAACTCTAAAGAAAGAAAGTGCTTGGGGAGAAGGAAACAAGCGATAGCTGAGGCAATAAAGTAAATCCAACCTGGAGGTGGAGGTAATGGAGGTGAAACTGAAAATGGAGACTCTGAACGAAAACATGGAGGAGGCGGAGTTATTAGAGGTGAAAGTGAAGGTAACCAGGAACACATGGAGGTGGTGGGAGTTAATGAGGAGCTGAATGTAATGGTGGCGATGGAGGATGTAACGTGGAGGGGGTGAAGGGAATGTGGAGTGAAGCTAACAGTAACTTTGGAGGTAGTGGAGGTAAATAGGAAGTTTAGGGAAATGTGGAGATGGTGTAGATTTGCAGCTAGTGGAGGAAAACTCAAAATGATGGTAATGGAGGGAAACGCGGAGGAAGTGGTGGCGATTGTGGAGATGGAGATAAAAGTGGGGTTGGTGGAGGGAATGTGAAAATGGAAGTAGAGACAGAAGAGGAAAAGGATACATGTAAAGCTGGAGATGAAGATAGGGTTTTGGAAGTAAATGTGGATTACGTTAGTTGAAGGCAGAAATGGCACGGATAAATGGGGAAAAGGTAGAGATGGAGGTAGAGCTGAAAGTTAAGTGAGGAAATTGTGGTGGGGATGGAGGTACAGGTGGTGGTACTAAAGGCAGGTATGAGTGAGATGGAGGTAAAGTTTAAAATAGAGGTGGTGGTGAAGAAACTACGAGTATAACTGAAAGCGAAGGCATATGTAACAGTGCAGGTGGTAAATATACATGTGGTGAATGTGGAGTTAAAGATAGTTGCAAAGGAGTTTGAGGTGGATCTTCAAGATCTGAATATTGATTCTGTAACACTCTTAAGATTAATTCATTGTTGTACCAAGGATTTGGGTTTGTAGGATGGTTAAGAAGAGTAAAGAATCTTCCAATGTTCCTTGATATTCCTGAAAAAAAAAAAAAAAAAAGGGTAAAAATATTATTACAACTTATGGCCTACGAAAGGAGAATGTAGATTACTTCCACGTCTGGCTTTCCCTGCAAAAAAGAAATTATAGCTACTATAGTCTCACCAATCTAAAACTAAGGTTTGGGTGGAGTCCAGCCGGGGATTTCCCGGCGTACAGCGTTGCCTTGTTTCCTATACTCTGATTGGCTAGTGGCTGACCTAACACCGTTAGAGTTCGCCGCTCACATCTCGCCACCTGGCCTGACATGACTTCACCCACTTCTGTGTGTGTGTGTGTTTGTGTATGTGTGTGTGTGTAAAGACAAACTAATTTAAGTTATAAATATAACCAAAATAATGAATTTAAAAATCGCATTCTCTCTCATATAATTTATGATTTTTTACCTGGTTATAGCCTTTAAATTACACTCTACATATTAAAACTTAGACTTTCTTTCCACACCACCCAAGAGGTAAAAGTCACGGCAAGTTTTTTTTTTTTTTTTTAAGAGGTTTCCCCGATAGGCCTATTCCTCTTCTCTTACAGCATGTAAGAAATTAGCATGAATCCTCCTCATCAGAAGAAGTGAGAGTGATAGTGAAAGAATCAATGAAATTATCATTTGCCACATCTCTTTTTGCATCATCTGTTTGAATTTGTTCTGCGTGTATAACAGCGTTTCTCCAGTTTTCTGATGTAATTTTCTCAATTGCCTCATGAATAAGTGGCTTCATATCGGCATTCCGGAATGTATTCCTTTTTGATACATAGCCTTAAGCTGAGCCCATATGAGTTCTATTGGGTTATAATGGCAGTGAGAAGGAGGCAGGCGTACAACTCGATGGCCGTGCTCTGAGGCAGTCTTGTCGATGACATAATTTGTATCGGCAGCAGTGATGTGGTGAGTCACAAGTTTCATAAGTTCCACTTTCAGGAGACCCTCTGGTACTGTTATCCCCTTCTTCTCCAGCCATTCTATTATCGTTGCTTTATTGTTGGAACCTGTTGGTAGTTTATGCTTTTTCCTTGAGTGATAGGATGCATTATCCATCACAATAACTGAAGAGGGAGGAATGTTAGGAAACAGTTGTACCTGGAACCACTTCTCGAATGTCTCGGCATTCATCTGATCGTGGTAATCCCCAACATTTTTTGCTTGGAATATCAGGGCAGCTTCGGGAACAAATCCATTTTTGGTTCCGGCGTGCAGAATAATCCAGCGGCCACCTTTCCCTGTTGGTACCCGCACTCCCTCGGCTTTTCCTGAGGTGCTGTCTACCCAGCACTTAGAAACCGTGTGGTTCTGATTTATCCAAGTTTCATCCAAGTAGACGATAGTCTTGTCAGAGCTTGTAAGTGCCTTCAATTCTTTCAAAAACTTGCACCTGGCAGAGGTTACGTCGCTGCGTTCCATTAGAAATCTCCATCCATCAACACTTGCGTACCGAAATCCTATTTTCTTCATAACTTTTCTTAAAGTTTCACGGCTGCCAGGGTAAGAAAGGTTACTCTTCATTTCTGCGTGGATTTTTTCAAGGGTAGGCATTTCTTTTCTGTCATAGAAATTTAAAACAGTTCTGCGTAGCACATCTTCACTGAAGTTATCAAAAAAGTCTGCAATTGGTTTTACACGTTGCCTTTTCTTGGGAGTCGTAAACTCTGGAGAGTTGTTTTCTTCATTATCTCTTGCTTCTCTGCGTATTGCTTCAATTCTGCTCTTTCCAAGTCCTGTTGCTGGAGCTGTTCGATGAATTGCCTTTGAAACATCATCGAAATTCCTCCGTACTGCTTCTCCTGCAGAAAATACTGGCTTAGGTTGAAGGCCATTTCTTTGGCTTGAATATGTAGATGCGAGCGAGTTGGCTCCACTGTTCACTTTCTGTGTCTGCATTAACACAGAAAGCGAACAGTGGAAGCACGTGACAGAAGCTTAAATCTCCGTCCAGTGGATTAATTCCCAGTATGGGCCAGGATGTTGCCGCTCGTGAGTGTTTTAACTTATTTATTTCTATTAAGAAAATAGCGTATGTTCTACTGATTCCTTCAAATTATATTATAAACGTAATTGTTACATTACTTACCCAACTTAGAACTACCGTGAAAATCGGTAAAAGTAACTACATTTTTTTCGGCAACACTGTAAAATAAGTATGCCACGTTTCTTTATTGATATACAAGAGCCATATGCATTACAAGTTTACCTTCCTTTGATATGCTAGAATACTTACGGTTATATTGTATTAGTATGTGTGTACCTATCTGTGATGCCTATTACATATATAACAGAATTTACTCATCGCTCGTTTAGGAAGTATGGCATGGCTGCACCCAGCGCCAGACCCCACCCAAACCTTTGTTTTAAATTGATGTGACTATAGTGGAATATTGCCCTAAGTTACTAGGTCAGCAAATAAAAGAATGCACGATCTTTTCTCGGTCTTGTTACGAGAGATAATATTATCCTTAGTTATTCTTTGGACAAAGAGAGGAGACCTTACAGTCTTTTTCCATTATACTGCGCAGCCCCACTCCACAACAGGAGAGTCTAACAGCAACTGCAAATAAATGCACAGTTATCTCTAAAAATTATTTCCGCAACTTTACCACTAGTATGGCTAAACTATGTACTAAATTGCTTTTAATCTGAGCCAATCTTTCCTCCTCCTCCTTCTTGGAGAAAAGCCACGCAATATCCACTTCAGCTGAGCAGATGATGAAAAGTAAATCTAATGGCAAGAATATTGCTACAGGTATTTTGTGAATCTCTGTCCTGTCTCACTCTGTCCTGCCTCTCACACTATATCTCCTTGGCAGGCTAAGGGCACGGTTTGTTCTTGGTCTTGGTAGGGTCAGGTTTATTAAGTCTAAGGGTACACAATCTTTTAACTCAATGTCGTATTATCAAACTTTGTTCTTGTTACCTACACACGTATACGGTATATTCAACTTGGAGGGATTTGTAGTCGTAAAGGAGTTGATTGCGGGTACATCTCTCCCTTTAATTGGAAAGATATGCCCAAGGCCGAATAAAATTAGAAAAAAAAACATTGGCAACACTATGCTTTTGCAACCTTTCATGGCACATACCCCCCACCTCCCTGCACACCTAACAAACCGCATAATGTCCTCCCCACCCCCCTGTATAACACAGAAACATTAAAACTTAAATTTCAGTAGTTTATCCATGATAATAATGAAGTTATAAGCAGATCTGATGAAATTATGATTCTTGCATTTTAATACTTTAGGCAGCCATTTTTTTTTTATTACTTCATAATAGGTAGAGGCATGAAAATTCATGCATAAATAGCTATTGACATAATCATATTCCATGTACAATTTCTACCTCCTAGGCATAATAGTTGCGAAGTTATAATAGAAAAATTTATTAAAATATTCAGTTTTAATTTTATGAAATCATATTATTTAATCTCATGGCATTCTAACTACCAAAAGGCATCAAGAGGCATCCTAACAAATATTCCTGGAGAGTTTGAAGCCTATATCTGTATTATTTTCTGAGTCCTAGCCTGGAAACATTTTTTTTTTTTACTTTTTCGTTATTTAAACAAAAAACTACTTGAGACACAGCATTCTACTTATCAAAAGGTCCAGTTACTGTAAGACACAGAACTATGTGAAATTCCATGACTCTAAAGTGAATACTTTCTGAGCTCTGGCCCGGAAACGAAACCTCTACCCACAGCCAGCCGTCCTGCTGCCCCGCCTCCCAACTCTATGGACGGACACCTATTGATCCCAGTGATAACAACACCTTTCTGTGACCTTGTCTGGTGGACAGTAAATAACACAGAGCTACAAACTGATCAGACTAGCTTGGTATCTCTGAAATTATTGAAGCAATAACAAACCTAGGCACATCGTTGTAAAGCAAAAGTAAAGTTACTGTAAGACACAGAACTATGTGAAATTCCATGACTCTAAAGTGAATACTTTCTGAGCTCTGGCCCGGAAACGAAACCTCTACCCACAGCCAGCCGTCCTGCTGCCCCGCCTCCCAACTCTATGGACGGACACCTATTGATCCCAGTGATAACAACACCTTTCTGTGACCTTGTCTGGTGGACAGTAAATAACACAGAGCTACAAACTGATCAGACTAGCTTGGTATCTCTGAAATTATTGAAGCAATAACAAACCTAGGCACATTGTTGTAATGCAAAAGTAAAGTTAGCTTGCTCTAACACATTCCAAGATTTTAAGGGTAGATGCCTATAACTTTTTATTCTTGAAACACAAAGGCGATTTTATGCAGCACTCGGGTGATCTGTTGTATTCATGGAGTTAAAAAGTTACCAGTGCCTGCTTCAGCTTATTTACATGTTCACAATTCCTGTTATCCTCACACTTTTATGATGTCAGCTTAGGAAGGGTCCAAGCTATGGATGACTGGCTAGCATTGATGCACTTGGGTACATAAGAAGCACCCAGCTCAGAAGAACGAGGATATTAATCCTGGTACTGGGAGCCAACGCCACGCCAACGGTGAAGCTAAGAGGAGGTAGCTATAGTATCCTCAGTTATACAGTGGCCTTGTATCCCAGAATAAAGGTAAAGGTGGAGCAGACGCCATGACGAGCTTAGCCGCAGTTATCATCTTCATAACTTAGATCATAAAACATGTCACGAGTTATTCACCCAATATCCTGGGATACACAGTCACCTACCCAAGGTACTCATTTTACCTACTTACCCATCAAGGAAGGATGGACATCTGAGTCGAGTGATGCTAGCTACCTGCACCAGGATTCGAACCATGGCACTAAGAAGCCGGCAGCTTCCACGTTAGTGATGCTAACCATCCAGCCATCGGTGATGCTAACCACCCAGCCATCGGTGATGCTAACCACCCAGCCACCACGCCTATGATGAATTCTTCACCCAAATGGATGAATCACTCACCAAAGGCTCAAAGACCTAAGTTAAGAAGAATAACACCACAGCTTTGTACATCATGACCTTTGCCCCAGTATTTAGCTCTCACATTTAGGCAGGGCTTCTCAAAATCAGGGGGATAATAGAGGAGTAACGTAGTCAATGTCACGAGTCGGCTAGTGACATTGGTTTTTGTGGGAAACCGCGAACTCTAGTGGAATCCCAGTTTATCGTTCAGTTAACCGCTCACTCGGTCGGGAGTGGTTTTCAGACAATTTTCCAATGTGTCATAAATGATCGTCTTTGTGCAAGACATTAGTGCTTCCGCTGAGCGATTTGTTTTGGGCACGTTTCGCTCATTCTAGCCGTTAGTAAGGCGGCCACAGTACTCGCCTCCTTCCCACGAGTTAGTCGAGGTTTGAGCGCCACGAAACCAGGTTGGGCCAGAGCGTAGTGCCGCCGTTCCTGATTTCCACATACTGTGATATGCGAGAGACTTAAGCGAGTGCAGTGTCCTTCTAGTAACGACGCCCAGTCATCTGCTTAGTCCACTCTTTGACCAGTATTTCCTTTTCCTTTTCCTAGACTTAAGAGTTTAGTTAAGGTGCTGTTCCCTCACATGCCGGCCGGCTGCGCCGCATGTTGTTTTCCTAGGTTTAAGAATTTGGCCTTTGAGTGAGTGAGTGAGTGCGATCTCTTTATCTGAATTCACTTTGAAATGTAACGTTAAATTTATTCCTTTGTAATCAATAGATTTACCAGTTCTTTTTCTTTGAGCTTAATGTAATGTAAACTCGTGTTTCATTTCTCCATAACTAAGCTTATTTCCCTTATAGCTCCTAGCTTGCATAAACGCTTTGCTGTTCATAACTGGTACTTAGACCAGTCTTGTTAGCCTGTGTTTAAAATCCGTTGTGCCTTCTTGGAGTTAACGCATCAGCAAGAACCTGATATCATTAATAGTATTAATTATTTATTGTCAGGGGTGAAGACACTTTCTCCAGAAGCTAACAGTACTAATGAACAGCAATTGTGAGGAATTAGTCTCTGCTGTGTACTGTTGAGAAAGTTTATAAATTCTCTTTCTTAGAGAATCGAGCGAAGCAAGCCAGCATAAAGTAATCATTGCTTGATTTTGGCAAGACATTTCATTGTCCTTGCTCTTCAGTATTACTGAACAGTATCATATAATATTGTTTACTTTTAATAACCCCATGACAATTGGCAACCTCATTCCAGGATATTAACTCCTAGCTCTAAAACTATTCACGAGATAATACTCACTCGTTCATACTTAGGTATTCATCATCAAAGTCTATAGGCACTACCTTACTGGTGATTATTGATTCATTCTTATTAATTATTTACATAATGGTTTTGACAGTCAGTTGTTTGTTTAATTTTCTTTCTTTACCAGTTTAATTAGATAAAACTGGTCACCACTAACCTGTGCCTATATTCTTTATTTTTTTATTATTGGCATCTCTCTTTGCAAAAAAAAAAAAAAATCGCAGTCGGTACTGAGTCGCTAGTTACTTAGATTGAGTTAGCATCATGTCAACCAGCGTCTATGAACAGGAAGCCAAAGACATGAGTCTTATGGACCCAACCGAAATTAAGGAGTTCGTCCTCTCTCGGTTTAATCAAGAACAGCAGCGCGAGAGTGATGCTCGTGAAGAGCGTCGAATTCAGCGTGAGGAACGCGAAAAGGAGCGCGAGTACGAGCGAGAACAGCGCGAACACGAGCAGAAACAGCGTGAACACGAGCAGAACAGCGCGAACTCGAATTAGAACAAGAGCGACAACAATGCGAATACGAACAAAAACAATGCGAACTCGAGTTAGAACAAGAGCGACAACAACGTCAACACGAGTTAGAACAACGAGAGAGAGAACGTCCATACGAGCATGAACAACGAGAACATGAACGTGCTGAGCGAGAAGCACGCGAAAAACATGAACTTGAAATGCTGAAGCTTAACCGAGATTCCTTGGCTTCAGACACATCTGGTGCAGTTGGTCCAAGCTCCACGAGCGTTCTCCCTGCACATGTTATGGTGACCCAACACATCAAGCTTCCCCCATACAAAGAAGGTGAGCGAATCGAGCCATACATAGCTCGTTTTGAAGACATGGCTCAACTGTACCTGCTGGATGATGCAGCTAAGTGGCTTCAGTTTCTTAGCCTGTTTGAGGGCCCTGCCCTCGATATTCTCCACAGAATTTGTGGAGACAGTCTCACGTATGAGATGATGAAGGCCGCCAAGAGTCAGTTCATGAGGGCGCGTTTACAGGATAAAGAGACTGCAGTTCAGTTTCTTGACCGGCTTACTGCTTACGTAGATGAGTGGATGGAGACAGATGAAACTCCTTCCACGCGTGAGGGGATAATTGACCTTATGCTGCGCACGCAGCTAGAAAAGTCGTGGCCTACTGAACTTATGGCTCAACTTAAGATCTGCCAGGTAAGAGATGCCAGCCAAATGGTGAAGAAGGCTGACGCATTCTTTACTGCATACAGGTGTCAAACTCGCAAGCAGCATACCTGGAACAGGAAACCTGATAAATCTGGGAAACCGTCTCAGACTGAACTGCAGCAACAAGGCCGTTCTCAGAATAATGGCCAAGGTCCAAAACCGCAGAAGAAGGACCAGGGGCAAAACACTCAGAAACCTGAGTGGAAGCGGTACGATAAACAGAACCCTAACCAGCAGCAGCAGGGCAAGGACAAACCACGTAACCCTCAGTCAGGGCAGTCGACTATAGTGTATCGGAGGCAGGATACAAATGCAGCCCTTATGCCACAACAAGCGTACAGTGGTGCCAACCCCACCAGCACAGGTACTTTGCAGTTCACTAGTTCCCCAACGACAGTGAACCCTCCTCCACAGGTGGTCAATGCTCCAGCTCCTCAGATGGTGAGCACGACCTCTCAGGTACCAAGTTCTCAGGGCACCACATTTGCTGCATCGTTTGTTCCGCAGTCTCACCAGTGACTGGCTGCTATCTCCTCAGACCCTTCCACCAGTAACACTGCCTTTCTTGTTCAGCCAGGGTTTGTAGGAGGTGTTTCTGTAAATGTCCTGAGAGATAATGGTTCCTCAGGTTGCTCTGTCAAGCAAAGTTTAGTTCGGCCCGACGAGTACATGGGTAAGCAGATCCAAGTTAGACTTATTGTTGGGTCACTGAGATTGTTCCCTGAGGCACGTATCCAGGTGGCATCTCCTTTCTACACTGGCTTGACAGCTGCTGTTGTCATGCCAGAACCCTTGTTTGACCTCATTATCGGCAACATACCGGGCGTCAAAAGCAGTTGTGCCATAGATTTGCTACTCAGACTTCGGCTGTTGCAGTAACACGAGCTATGGCCAAGGCTCCGAATCGTGTCACCCCGTTGACCGTCGCAACACCGCAAGACTTGATTTGTAATCAAGATGTTGTCCAAAAACAACAGTCTGACCCAACACTTGCCTCAGTGCGTAAGAAGCTGGAGGGTAAAGTGATTAAGTATTCACGGGGAGGTCAAGCCAGGTTCCTTCGCAAGTGAGGACGGCTGTACCATGAGTCATGAACATCCCAGGGCGAGGTTCGACTGCAGTTCGTCGTTCCCGCAAAGTATCACCGGGCAGTGTTCGAATTGGGCCATTGTTCAGTCATGGGAGGTCACATGGGCCAAAAGAAAACCTCTGACTGCATCCATGCTGACTTTTTCTGGCCAGGAATGGGACAGGAAATAAAAAGGCTTGTGCGTTCTTGTGATGTGTGTCAGCGTACCACTGACCGGGGACGTGTCCATCCTACGCCATTGAAACCAATGCCTGTAATCTCTGAACCGTTTGAGAGAGTAGCAGTTGACATTGTTGGGCCAATCTCTCCTAGGGCAAGTGATGGATCAAAGTATATCCTCACTATTGTTGATTTCAGCACACGGTGGCCTGAAGCCATGGCCCTTAGGAATATAGAGGCCGTCACTGTTGCTGAGGCATTGATCGAAGTGTTTTGTCGCGTAGGTATCCCCAAAGAGGTCTTAAGCGACCAGGGTTCACAGTTCACCTCTGCAATGATGAACGAAGCATTCAGGTTATTGTCCATCCGAGGCCTGCAAACTACGCCTTATCATCCCATGTGTAACGGGCTATGTGAGAGGTTCAATGGGACTCTCAAGATGTTAAAGCGCATGGCCGCCGAACAGCGAAAGGAATGGCCGCGGTTCATTGCTCCTCTTCTGTTTGCTTATCGAGAAACCCCACAGCACTCCTTGAAGTTCTCACCCTTTGAACTGGTGTATGGAAGGTCGGTCCGTGGACCACTTCAAGTCCTTCGCGAGTTGTGGGACGATGAAGAACCTGACCCTGAAGTCAAGACCACCTACACCTACGTCCTTGATCTAGCTGACCGCCTCCAGTTGACATGCGAGTTAGCTAAGGAAGAATTGATCAAGGCGCGCGAAGTTCAGAAAGCCTATTATGATAAGAAGGCAAAACTTAGGAAGTTTAGTCCAGGTGATAAGTGCCTGGTGTTACTCCCCACTGCCCAGAACAAGTTGTTGGCGCAGTGGAAGGGTCTATTTGATGTAGTAGAGCGCATTTCAGACCTCAACTACATAATTCAGATGGGGAATCTTCGCAAAAGGTTCCACATTAACATGTTGAAGGCTTATCATGAGTCAGACCCCGAGGAGACTGGCCTACGAGTAGCTGATGATAGTGACCAGCCACTGGAAGAAACCGGGGCAGCCGCGGTGATCCCAGCTGATGACCATGATGACGAGCCCTTAACCACTCAGTCCCGTCAGGAAGAGACTGTCAGAGATGTTTTACTTAACGCTGACTTAGCATTAGACATCAGAATGCCATAATGTCACTGCTCTGTCAGTATGCTGATGTCTTCTCTGACCAACCTAGACTTGCAAAGGTTGATTGTCACAAGATTGAGTTGACCAGCGATACTCCCGTAAAGGTTAAGCCATATCCGATTCCCATGCGACTATTGGGCGCAGTAGACAACGAAATTGCCGACATGGAGATTGCAGGTATTACTGAAAAGTCCTCATCTCCTTACTGCAGTTCAATGGTAGTAGTTCGCAAGAAAGATGGTGGAGTCAGGATTTGTGGCGACTATAGAAGGCTCAATGCAATCACCAAAGTGGATACTGAGCTGATGGGTGACCATGTTGCCATCTTCTCCAAGCTGGCAGGGTCACGATATTTTATGAAGCTCGATTTGGCGAAGGGATTCTTCCAGATTCCTCTTCACCCCGAGAGCCGTCAGTTCACTGCCTTTGCTACTCCTAGGGGGTTGTACCAGTATAAAGTCCTCCCATTTGGACTTACCAATTCCCCAGCAGTATTCAATCGTGCCATGAGACAAGTGCTCCATGGTATTGTAGGAGTAGAGATGTTCGTTGATGATGTCCTCGTTCATTCCGCCACATTGGAGGAGCACCTCAGACTCTTGGAACTTGTCTTCAGTAGACTCCAGAGTTTCAACATGACTGTGAAGCCTAGCAAATGCAAGATTGCTCACAGTGAGGTGGAGTTCCTCGGACATATTGTTGGCAACAATCACTGCAGGTGTCAGGGTGACAAGATCAAGAGGTTAGAGAAGCCCCAAGACCTGTGACCAAGAAACAGGTTAGTGCATTCCTTGGCCTAGTGGGATATTATAGGAGTTTTATCCCTAATTTTGCTCTCATTGCCCAACAAATATGCTCCAAACACCATTGAATGGGGAGAAGCACAAGAGAGATCTGTTATCGCTCTTAAGAACATGTTGTGCAAGGAGCCTATCTTGCAGTTGCCTGATTCCAACAAACCTTTCATACTGTGCGCTGATGCTTCACAAGATGGAGTAGGTGCCGTATTGACGCAGGAATCGGAAGGTGGAATCTTCCCAGTGGCATACCACAGCCGTAGAATAAAACCCGCCGAGAGGAATTACAGTACTGTTGAGAAGGAACTCTTGGCTGTGGTTGATGGTGTTAAAAAATATTATTATTATTTATTTGGGGCACCATTCACTCTGGAAACTGATCATATGCCACTCACTAATCTTAGCATGACCAAGCCAGCTAATGCAAGATTGACACGCTGGACACTGTATTTACAGCAGTTTAACCTTGTTGTGAGATACATCAAGGGAAGTGATAACATAGGTGCAGACCTGATGTCTCGCCTGCTAACTGCTGACTGACACGGGCAACTGTTGTTTGCTGGGTTCTGTAAGATAGGCGTCCTCAGAGATTTGAGTAATCCAAGGACCAGCCTGGTTCCCAGTTAAAAGTGTACCAGTAATTGCAAACGTCTCGCCCGTTGGCCCCACAGGACACAGTATGTCCAGGGCCTGTACATACATGTATACCATAAGTTAAGGGGGAAGTTTGAGAACCCTGCAGAGACAGTCCGAGGCTGTGTATGAATTACCTTGTGGAACGTCGCACAATATCCACATGAGTGTTCACACCCACGGTGGGTGTTAAAACGTGACCTGCCCGAGATTGCGTAGCGGTTCTCAGCTTCCTGTCATTAATCGTAAACGTAGAATTAGTTAACCAGTAAACTGGGTGATGGGATGTTGTTAAGGTGCTGTTCCCTCACATGCCGGCCGGGTGCGCCGCATGTTGAACTCTCACGCCAGCTTCTAGGGACTGGGTGATGGGATGTTGTTAAGGTGCTGTTCCCTCACATGCCAGCCGGGTGCGCCGCATGTTGAACCCTCACGCCAGCTTCTGGGGACTAGGTGATGGGATGTTGTTAAGGTGCTGTTCCCTCACATGCCGGCCGGGTACGCCGCATGTTGAATGAGGTGGACGCCAGGTTAGAGCTCACCTTAAACTGGGTGATGGGATGTTGTTAAGGTGCTGTTCCCTTACATGTCGGCCGGGTGCGCCGCATGTTGAGTGAGGTGCATGCCAGGTTAGAGCTACCCCGTTAAGAACCCTCATGCCTATGTTTCCTGGTTAATAATGTAAATAGTGTACTTTTTGTAACATAAGTACTGATTGCTAGGCAGAGTGAGAGAAATGATACTTTTGATGCTCCACCTTGATTGTTTTCGCAGGTGCAGCTGGTGGTTGCAGCATTGACATCCAGATTAGCTGGTCGTCCCTGTTGCATGCTGCCGCCTCTTCTTTTCTGCCTCGTTGTCATTATTTACGAGTACTACAAATTTGTATTACAGGATTTTACACGTAGGTACAGTTACACCACAACTGTCACACCTACACCGTGTATTACATACATTATGCTACATAACAATTAGTTGTTAACATAAATGTAGCAAACTTTTTGCTCAGTTTGACCTGAGTACAGGATTTTTCACTGTCGTCATGGAGTTTTTCCCTCAAGCTTGCCTCTATTAACGTAAATACGAGGTTCTTTCGCTCACTGGTGACTGCGACTTTCTCCTGTAGCAGGATAGCACATACACACCACAGTGTGAATCTTGTGTGACTGAGTTAGGAATTATACATACGTGTATTGAAATCTTTTTTCTGAAGAAAAAAAGATTTGATTTTCATGGGACGTAATGTCACGAGTCGGCTAGTGACATTGCCTTTTGTGGGAAACCGCGAACTCTAGTGGAATCCCAGTTTATCGTTCAGTTAACCGCTCACTCGGTCGGGAGTGGTTTTCAGACAATTTTCCAATGTGTCATAAATGATCGTCTTTGTGGAAGACATTAGCGCTTCTGCTGAGCGATTTGTTTTGGGCGCGTTTCGCTCATTCTAGCCGTTAGTAAGGCGGCCACAGTACTTGCCTCCTTCCCACGAGTTAGTCAGTCGAGGTTTGAGCGCCACGAAACCAGGTTGGGCCAGAGCGTAGTGCCACCGATCATGATTTCCACATACTGTGATAGGCGAGAGACTTAAGCGAGTGCAGTGTCCTTCTAGTAACGACGCCCAGTCATCTGCTTAGTCCACTCTTTGACCAGTATTTTCTTTTCGTTTTCCTAGACTTAAGAGTTTAGTTAAGGTGCTGTTCCCTCACGTGCCGACCGGCTGCGCCGCATGTTGTTTTCCTAGGTTTAAGAATTTAGCTTTTGAGTGAGTGAGTGTGATCTCTTTATTTGAATTCACTTTGAAATGTAACGTTAAATTTATTCCTTTGTAATCAATAAATTTAACAGTTCTTTTTCTTTGAGGTTAATATAAAGTAAACTCGTGTTTCATTTCTCCATAATTAAGCTTATTTTCCTTATAGCTCCTAGCTTGCATAAACGCTTTGCTCTTCATAACTAGTACTTAGGCTAGTCTTGTTAGCCTGTGTTTAAAATCCGTTGTGCCTTCTTGGAGTTAACGCATCAGCAAGAACCTGATATCATTAATAGTATTAGCTATTTATTGTCAGGGGTGAAGTCACTTTCTCCAGAGGCTAACAGTACTAATAAACAGCAATTGTGAGGAATTAGTCTCTGCTGTGTACTGATGAGAAAGTTTATAAATTCTCGTTCTTAGAGAATCGAGCGAAGCAAGCCAGCATAAAGTAATCATTGCTTGATTATAGCAAGACATTTCATTGTCCCTGCTCTTCAGTATTACTGAACATTATCATTTAATATTGTTTACTTTTAAAACCCCCGTGACAGTCAACAATTATCAAGAAAGAGATTAATCCTGACAGACAATTCTGTCTTTTTTGTAGCTTTTTCACGTACTTTATTCTGGCTTCAGTCTGGTTAGGAGAGTTTTCTGTTAAAGATGGAGTAAACGAAAATTGTATTTAACTACTACTCGTACTGTTTGATATGACACCATTTTGCAAAATAAAATCGTGTGAATATAACAAGAGTTATGTTCAATAACATGACATTGAAGATGATTAATGAAGGGAAGAAAGAATTGAAGAAATCATTATGGTAAAGTTGGACGCCAAAAAGATAAGACAAGCAATGTCTGACAAACAAAATGACTCCGAGATAAAATGCATGGTAAGAAATGGGCACAGACTGTTCTAATTACGACACGTGATTTGGCAATACCGTATACTGCTGTCAGCACCTCTCTCTCTCTCTCTCTCTCTCTCTCTCTCTTGAACACATACGCTCAGCCGGCTGGAGCGCAAATTAGCCCTATTATCCCTGCTAGCAACCCAACTAACGGACTGATAACAAGGCGCTTTGGGAAGGTGGTGCTCCGACAAGGACTGTGATGATTGGGATACTGTGGGTGTAACTGAGGTGAGTGAGGTTACATGACCTGCATGCTCAGTAGCTAAGCAAATTACATAACATCTCTTCATTAATGGTTTATTTTGCATACAGCATATTACTGCCATGTCTAGGTTTGAAGGCCCATCAAATCTGCTTCTTTCATTCAGGTCAAAGGTACGAAGCAGAGTGAGTGACTATAAGATCCTTTCTGGGGCACGACCTAGAAACGTCTTTGTCAGTAAAGTATTTAGGTACTGGCTTAAAAACGTTTTTGTGCTGTGAAGCCTTCTGTCATGAGATTGTGGAATATGTAACATTTGATTTTTTTGGATTTTGGTGTTTAACCTTTGGGAATGTGTTGAGGAGGTTGACATCCGATTGGTAAGATTTGGAAGTGAGTCAATTTTGCTTTGTAATGAAGTTTTCAAGCTGTGTGTGTGTGTGTGTGTGTGTGTGTGTGTGTGTGTGTGTGTGTGTGTGTATGTGAATTAAATGTTGAAATGTTCAGAAAGTTGTGTTTAACCCACTAGCTCCCAGAGTTCCTGTACGAGGGATTTCCTGCAGTTTCCTTCTTAAATGCCCAACTTCCTCCTATATTGAGGACACTGGGCGCAAATGGGTTATAGAAACTGGTAGATTTGCTAATGTCTAACGCATTAGCTTCCAGATTTCCTGTGGGAGGGATTTTGTTGGAAGGGCACTAAGCGTACCGCCCTCCGCTTATCGGCTCATAGTCGCAAAGCTGATAGGTCCCTACCCCGGGGTTCCCTTTTTTTTTTTTTTTAAATGCCCATCTCCGTCCTATATTGAGGACACTGGGCGCAAAATGAATGTGCAGAGGAAGTTGAAAACAGACAAGTTAAGTTCAGAAGTCGGCCAGAATCCTTCAGTTTAGCAATGGAACATACATGATTTTCGACAGGTTTATGATTTTCTTAAATTATAATTTAAATGTGTTTTAACATTTTAATAATTTGTTGCTTAACCTTTGAGAATCTGAACAGGAGGATGAAATACCCCCCCTTGGGATAGGGTTTTTTTTTTTTTTTCAAGAATACTCCCCCAGTATCCCTGCTTGTCGTAAAAGGCGACTAAAAAGGTTGGCGGAGGGTTAGTGCCCCTCCCTGGAAAACAACTAACTAAAAAGACAAACAAGAAGCCTCTGACAAGGACTGACCAAACGATGACGACCCAGGACCGGACAAAGGACTTGGTAATGGCAACATGGAATGTAAGAGAAGCGAATGATGAGGTGAAAGAGAGAGAGATTGTCCAGGTGCTTGAGGGTGCGAAAGTGGATGTATGTGGAATGACTGAAACAAAATGGGGAGGAGAAAGTGTGGGAGAATGGGAGTATGGATGGGGTATATGTGTAGGAGTAGGTGAGAATGAGAGGGCAAAGGAAGAAGTATGTATAGTTGTGAGTAAAAGATGGAAGAAGAGCATAAGACAGTATGGATCACTTGGGTCAAGGATTGTGTGGGTAAGGTTGAAAATTGGACTACAAATGTGAGTGACTGTGTATGTGTATGCGCCAACGCAAGATCGTGCTAGCAGAGTGAGAGAAGAGTTCTGGACAAATGTGGAAGTGTGCATGAAAAAGTTTGGATGGAATGAAAGAGTGTTTTTGATCAGTGATTTGACTGGTAAAGTAGGGAATGTGAAGGTGGATGGAATAGTTGGTGAGTGGGGTGTGCCTGTTGAGATAGATGAGAATGGCAGTGCGTTAGTGGACATTTGTGCTGGGAGTGGGTTGGTGATAGCCAATACCCTCTTCAGGCATAAAATGATCCACAGGTATACATGGCGAGTGATGAGAAGGGTGGGTGGTGAACTGAATGAAAGGAAAGCAATGATTGATTATGTGTGTGTGGATGAAAGGATGCAAAGATCTGTAATGGATGCAAGAGCTTATAGAGGTTGGGGGATTGGAGTTTCTGACCACAACTTGGTGGTGCCCAGAATCAAGGTCCAATTAGGATGGAGAAATAGAAGAAGGGAAGGATGGGAAGAAGGAGTATTTGTAAGGAGAGTGGAAAGGTTACAAGAGGATGTGAAAAAGGCAGAGTATAAGAGAGTAGTGGAGGAATGATTGGGCAAATATGAATTGGAGCAGATGGGGGATGTGGAAGGTGTGTGCAAGATATTTACAGAAGAAATATGTGCAGCATGTGATGTGGTGCGTGGGAGGAAGAGAAGACGGAGGGGGATGCAAGGAACAGCGTGGTGGACTGAAGAGGTGAGACAGGCTGTGGCACAAAAGAAGAAAGCATACAATGAATAGATGTAAAACAGGGGCATGGAAGAAGTTGAGAGGCGGAAGAGAGAGTTATATGTAGAAAGAGAGAGAGAGGTGAAAAGATTAGTAAGAGAGAGTAAGAAGAGAGTGGATGAGGAATTTGGAAGGAATTTGAGTGTAAAGGGGAGGAACTGTAAGAAAATGTTCTGGAAAGAGGTGAAAAGAGTAAGACAGGGTGGAAGTGAGGTTAGCAGGGGAGTGAAAGATAAAAATGGTAGATTACTTGTGGAGAAGAAGAAAAAGTGAGCAGATGGAGAGAACACTTTAAGTAATTGTTGAACATACAGGATGGAAGTAATGTGAGTATAAGTGGTTGGGGAATGGCTGGGAGAAGGAGGGAGGTGAGAAGACAGGAAGAAATCAGTAGGATAGAAGTTGTGGAAGCAATGAAGAAAGTTAAATTGGGGAAAGCCCCAGGTATTGATGGAGTGTGTGGTGAAATGCTGAAGCACGAGGGAGAGATTGTAGTAGAATGGATGTGGAAGATGTGTAGATACGCCTGGGAGGAAGCTAGAGTCCCGGAGGATTGGAAGTCAGGTATAATTATTCCCTTCTACAAAGGGAAAGGGGAAAAAAGAAGTGTGTGGTAATCATAGGGGCATTTGTCTTCTTAGTGTAATAGGAAAAGTGTATGGTAGGATACTTATTGACAGAGTTAGAGAAAGAACAGAGGAATTAGTTGGAGAAGATCAGGGGTGGCTTTAGGAAGGGAAGAGGTTGTGTAGATTAGATATTCATTCTTAGATCATTAGTGGAAAAGTTTCTAGAGAAGAGAAAGAAGTTGTATGCGGCTTTCATGGATTTGGAGAAAGCATATGATAGAGTGGATAGACAAGGATTGTGGAAAGTACTAAGAATATATGGAGTAGATGGGAAGTTGTTGAATGCTGTGAAGAGTAGGTATGATGGTGCTAAGGCTGCAGTGCGTGTGGATGGTGAACTAAGTGAATTTTTCTCTTTGAAGGTTGGGTTGAAACAGGGATGTGTCATGTCTCCATGGTGGTTCAATCTGTACATGGATGGGGTAATAAAAGAGGTACAAGGTAGGGTAGTGGATGTTGGAGTGGCCCTGGTGAGAGAGGATAGTGTTTGGAAACTCCCTGTACTGTTGTTTGCAGATGGTACTGTGTTGTTGAGTGAAGACGAAGGGGAGCTGCAAGGCTTGGTGGATGAGTTTGGGAGAGTGTGTAAGAAACGGAATCTAAAGATGAATGTAGGGAAGAGTAAAGTGATGGTCTTTGAGAGAGGTGAAGTCAGTGAATGTACAGCGAGGTTGGATGGTGAGGAATTGGAAAATGTGAGTACGTGTAAGTACTTGGGTAGTGTGATGAGTAAGGATGGAGGTTTGAAAGGTGAAGTGCTTGAAAGGGTACAGCAGGGAAGAAAGGTTGCTGGTTCTTTGAAAGCAATGATAAGAAACAGGGAAGTGAGCATGGAAGTGAAAAAGTTACTACATGACAGTATTGTGATACCAACTCTAACGTATGTAAGTGAAGCTTGAACGTTGTTGGAAAGACACAAGTCAAGAGTGAGAGCAGTGGAAATGAGTTATTTAAGAGGAGCCTGTGGAGTCACATGGAGAGACAGGCTGACGAATGAGGATATAAAGGAGCGTTGTGGTGTGGATGTGAATGTGATAGGAAGCGTTATGAGGAACACACTAAAGTGATTTGGCCATGTAGAGAGGATGGAGGCTGAAAGACTGACGAAGAGAGTGTATGTGAGTGAGGCGGAGGGGGGAAGAGGGGGGGGGAGGCCGAGGATGAGATGGAGGGATGGAGTGGAGAGGTATATGAGAGAGGGGGGTGTGAGTTGGGAGCAGGACAGTGAAATGGCGTGGGACAGGGCGACGTGGAGGTGTTCTGTTTGTGGGCCACCCCAAACTGGATTGAGGCGTCTGGCAATAAATAGTTAGATCTTAAGAGTATGTGTAAAACAGGTTGATGTCTGGTAAGTTTTGGAATGGGGTCATCGTTGCTCCTTTTTGGTTTTGGATCCTGTTTCTTATATTTAAGTGTCTATTTTTGTTTGTAAGCTTTAAAATTAAGAGAATTGTTGTTTCTTAACCTTTGGGAATATGTAGAACAGGTTCATATTTTATATATTTGTTTTGGAAAGGGGTTAGTGCTCCTCAATTTTGCTCTAGGACCACAGATTTTGCCATGTTTTTCTGAAGTCTTAGGTTAAGCAAACTGTGAAATTTTTAAAAACAGGTGATTATCCATTAGGAATATGCAGAGAGGGTTGAGATCTGATGGGTTACTTTCTGCAAGAGGTCGACACTTACTAATTTTGATCTAGGATGCACGTTTGTCAACAAATTTAAGTTTTTACTAAACTTTCAGCATGGTTTTGGTTAGCTTTGGTGAGTTTGGATAAGCGTGAACAGATGTGAGCCTGGGCATGTTTGGACAGATCTGAGTTTGGGCGTTCATGGGACATATCTGTATATAGACTGATTAGATAGATTTGTGCTTTATTGTGAAACTGAACAGATAGGTAGGCTGGATGAGTGGCTGGATGAATTTATGGATAGATACAGAATTACATGGGTAGTGGTGGTGTCTGGCAATTCTCTCACATAAGCCTGGGAGTTCTCATGCATTCCTGGATATTCTTATTATTATTATTTTTATTTATTTATTTATTTTGGGGGGCTGAGTCTGAAGGTAAATGAAAATACACTTTACTGGGCCCTTGTCTCTTAACATTACCACTTTCTCCGAGGCTCCTAAAGTGAACAGTTTGGCCGTTCAAGTTACAGCATTGAGTCAGAGAATTTTTACCTAGTTTATGAGAACCTTTTCTGGGTGAAGATGCCGGGAACAAATTCCTTTAATGATCAGTCTCTTATGCACGAGGACGTATATTGTGTTTTAACCTGGCCAGTGCCAGATGATACTGCTGAAGAGGGACCCTTGTGGTTAGGTGGTTTAACAAGTCTCTATGATGTCTGCTAATTAGCATTCTAATTTCCTATGCCATCAGACTTGTCTGTTTCTGCCCTTTCGTCAGCCTTCCTTATCCTTTTCAACTTTTCCTTGTTCCCTAAGCAAGTGTTTTTCCCTTCTCCCACCTTCTGAACATCCTCCCTCATTATCCATCCTTCCACTTAATGTGATCTTCCCTGAACATCTCGCCCCTTCCCATTCCCTCCTCAACTTTTCTACTGTGTATTATTCTACGCTGTTCAGTTTACCATATCGCCATTCTTTTGCCCTCCCTCTGTCGATCGCAGTCTTCCCCACCTTCTTCCTTTTCTCCTTGTTCAGCAAGAATATAAGTCTAACGAAGTAAAAATTTCTTTTTGAACACAGTTTTCAGATATATAACACAAAATAGATGTAGGCAGAACGTCTGTGCAGAACTGGAAATTGCCTGGATGAATATCTCAAGTTAGGTATCACCACTTAGTTTGTTCATATTGAAACAAGAAGTTGCTTGGCTTCACATTTTCCAGAGGAAGTGACATATAAAATCGATACTTTTCTTTCATTTATTCATATATCTTACTAACAACTGCTCAGGCCAAAAAGGATGGGCATACAGTCTCAGGTTAAGGTTGAAAGCCTCCTAACGTTCTTTACCTCAGAAAAGTGAACAAAAGAGAAACAGACATACATTGTGTATTGCATAGGGTGAAAATGCATGTGGGTGAGTGGGTGGGTGGGTGTAATCAGTTTTGCAGATAAGAGTGGACTTCCGTCTTGCACTGCTCATGAAAAAGTGTTGATTTTTTTTTCTTTTTTCATGTGGGCTTCTGCAGTAGTCGGGTACGAATGTTATTTACTCTGATGAATAATTTTTTATTGCTTAGCCTCTTTCCTCTTTGCTTTCACACCCTCCTTTATTTCTCCATTGTTCTCTTGTGAAGCCATGTGATGCCAGGTGGCAGCCAATTCATGGGATGTCTGCTGGGTCTCAGAGAACGGATATCTTGATTTGTCCAGAAACATAAAAGAAACGAAAGAAAGAAAGTAATGCTCATCCTCTTCTCTTTCCTCAAACATTTTTTTCTGTTTCCAAGGTTCTCCAATAAATTATAAAATTGGGTCATTCCAAATCTACTCACCCAGGGGGTCCCAGGTTACCCTCTTAGATTCTCCTGAAAAAAAAAAAAAAATCACAGTTGTTCCTATGGGTAACTTATAGTGTAAACCCAAATATTAGGTCTGTGTCTCTTATAGTTTTGAAACTACAGCCCTTTGAAATTTTAACTAATTTGATGCATTTTGCCGCATGAGCCATTTGGTCCAACTCCCGACATTCATAGCTCCTTTGATATGACATGTACAACATTAAAACTTTGTGGTTAGGGCTAACGTTTTCAGTAGAATTCAAAAATTTTTCCAGATCAGGTGTATCATATGTACTTTACCTTCTGCATGGCTCTGAAAATGGCCAAAAATTCAAAATGACACCCCCTTTTACAGCTTCTCATTCAAACATTATGCTAGAGAAATCACTCACAGCTTTTTTCCTGTCAGTTATGACATATTAGACCATGTGTATACAGTAACCCTATCCATTACTGTTATAGGAGTGTCAGAATAATGTTTTGAAAAATGCACTATTTTCATATTTCCTCAAAATTGCCCATTTTCATATCCTCATTTGACCATGTGGGCAGTTAACTATCATTTTCATATTTTTACCTTGTATTCTTATATAGCTGAAGATGACCTGACAAGTATTTGGTGTTGTTGCTGAGCTTCCATTTGGAGTTATGATTTTTTAAAGAATGAGCTGTCATGCCCTTGTCGTACAAATTCAACCAAAACAAATGTTACATAGTTCACGGTTTCAGAGTTGCCACATAGTCTTATTTCAGTAAGATGAATATCCTACCCCTTCATAAATTAATTCAGAATAGTGAAAATAAACTTTTTTTTTTTTTCAAATTAAACAATTTTATTTATGGTCAAAAACATGTCAAAGCATTATCACTAGTAATGGACAAATTATCACAACAGCAACTTTTTTTTTTTTCCAAGACATAAACAATCTCTGTAAACAGTATTCAGATTCACAGTGGCAGTAGTCAATACTTTCTTAGTGACAGGTCAACATTTCACCAAATAAGTTTTAATATTACAATGTTACAAACGTTTTGGTAATACCTTAATTCTATAGTTTATTATTTTGAAGAACATCGTGACATCAATATCACAAATAACACAATGACTTGCATGACAGATAATGCAAAAACACATTTAACTGGACATGACAATACTCAAGAGATATTGATTTTGCACAGATTTTGGGAAGAGAGTGTGAATTTTATTCAGGACAATGGAAACTAACTGTGTGGTTGCGAGCCATACTATCTTGAGCACTAAGTGCACTGATTTACACATGTTATGTTGTAATGGTACATAAGATAAAGTACAAGAAAATTCTATCAATTTCAGAGTGGAACTGTGCAGGGGATGAAACTGTGGTGTGACCTTACACCATTTATATTTTTACAGGTGTCAAACCGCTCAGCCAATTTGAATTTGATGGAATTTTTCTTGTACATTTCTTATGTACTTTTCCAACACATCATGTGTGACATCAGTGCACCTAGTTCTCAAGACAGTGTGGCTCACAACTACGCAGTTAGTTTCCATTGACCTGAACAAAATTCACATTCTCTTCCCAAAATCCGTGCAAAATCAATAACTCTTGAGTATTGCCATGTTCAGTTAAGTGTGTTTTTGCTGTATATGCCATGCAAGTTATTGTGTTATTTGTAATACTGATGTCAAGATGTTCTTCAAAATGATTAACTATAGAATTAAGGTATTACCAAAAATACCAAAAAGTTTGTGACATTATAATATTAAAACCTCTTTGGTGAAATGCTGACCTGTCACTGAGAAAGTATTGACTACTGTCACTGTGAATCTGAATGCTATTAACAGTGACTGTTTATGTCATGAAAAGAAAAAGTTCTTGCTGTGATAATTTGTCCATACTGGCGATAATGATTTGACATGTTTTTGATAATAAATAAAATTGCCTAACTTACGAAAATGTTTCTTTTCACTATTTTGAATTAATTTATGCAGGGTAGAATGTTCCTCTTACTGAAATAAGAGTATGTGGCAGTTCTGAAACTGAACTATGTAATACTTGTTCTGGTTGAATTTGTACGACAAGAGCACGACAGCTCATTCTTTAAAAAATCATAACTCCAGAAGAAAGCTCAGCAACAACAGCAAATTTTTGTCAGACCATCTTCAAATATATAAGAATACAAGGTAAAAATACGAAACTGATAGTTAACTGCCCACATGGTCAAATGAGGATATGAAAATGGGCAGTTTTGAGGAAATATGAAAATAAAGTATATTTCAATACATTTTTCTGACACTCCTATAACAGTAATGAATATGGTTACTTTATACACATGGTCTAATATGTCATAACTGACAGAAAAAAGCTCTGAGTGCTCTATTTAACATACTGTTTGAGTGAGAAGCTGTCAAAAAGAGTGCCATTTTGAATTTTTGGCCATTTTCAGAGCCTTGCAGAAGGAAAAGTACATAGAATACACCTGATCTGGTTTCATTTTTTAATTCTACTGAAAAAGTTAGCCCTAACCACAAAGTTTTAATGCTGTACATGCCCTATCAAAGGAGCTATGAATGTCGGAAGTTGGATCAAATGGCTCATATGGCAATATGCATAAAATTAATTAAAATTTCAAATGGCTGTGGTTTCAAAACTATTAAAGATACAGACCTAATATTTTGGATTTCACCATAAGTTTGCTATAGGAGCACCTGTGAATTTTTTCAAGAGAATCTGAGAGGGTAACCTGGGAAATTTTTCTCAAACTGTGTAATTTGATACAGAATGACCCAATTTCTGTCTCCTTATTTTCTTTAGATTTTTTTAATTTCAATTGCGTGTAGTGCACTTACTTATAGCCCCAGGTTCATCTTGCAGGTTGAAGTCACTCTACTGAGAATGTTCATCATCCACCTTTTGGGGGATAGGAAAGGAATTAAGAGACATTTGTACAACCAGGATGTGGAATGGAATGGCTAAATCTGTGCAGATTCATGAAGGTGACCTCTTAAGCACCCTAGTAATGTGTGCACATCAGTACTCCCAGCCTAAGTTCAGTCACACCTGGGGTGGATATTAAAGAGGGTGTAGTTGCCACTATGTCCTGTCTTGTGTTCTCACACGATCGCTTCCAGTCAACTTTATACTGATGAAAATAAAGACTGTCACTCCTCTGTTTCACCTTCAAATATGGTTTTTCAAAATGAAGGGGCATGATATAGCCTGGAATGACACTTTGTCAACTTGGCTACACTCTTTAGCCTAGTCACATATCTGGTAGTAGCAAGATTAAATAAATAAATAAATAATATATTATAGAAGTCAAGATGTTAACCTTTCTCTTTTCGCACCTTATTTTCTCCTTTCAGTCCTGCTAAAATACTATGTTGAGTAGACTGTAGCACCAGACGAGCAAGGGGGTACTCCCAGGGAGGATGGAAAGCTGATGACTGGGAGAGCTGGGGTTCCCGTTCCTCAGCCCTCGGGACTAGCTTCTGACCATCTCCATTTACAGAACTTTTCTAGTGTTTCTGTAACACAGACAGTAGGCAAGCATTCTTTCCAATGGAAGCTCTTCTTATGTCTGCACCAAGCTACATCCATATCACAAACTACACTTTCTATTCAAAATTTAGACAAAACAAAAAATGGCACCTCATCACAAAGCCCCAGAGTCCCTAGGGGGAGGGGGGCCATCAAAGCCCCCACCATCTGCCCCACTCCCGGTGACGAGCAAGTGAGATGCCTGGAACCACTGTTTGACTCACGTAATTTCTGCAGCATTCGCAGTATTTCCTCTCACTTTCTCTCTGTTGAACACCACCTCTCCTCTTCTGAACCTTACCTTCTCTTTCTTGACGAGACTCGACAGTCTGAGGCAACTGATAGCAAACCCTTTTCCGTAAATTCCTACTTTCTGTATGCTTATTTCAAAGCCAAAGGTGGCTATTGTGTATATGTACACAACAACATGTCTTGCTCTCGTGTTCCTGAACTTGAATCTTCTGAATCCTCTACTCTCTGGCTTTGGCTGTCCTGTCATTCTCTAACATAATATATCTGTGCTGTTTACTAACACCATAATTCTACTGATTATGAAACTACTTCTGCTATCTTACTTTTAAGATGGAACACCCTATCAATTTCTCCATTCACTGAAGTTTCCATTCTAGGAGTTTTCAGTGTTCAGCACCACCTTTGGCTCTCCTCTCCTTTCACTGATCCACCAGGTGAACAAGTCTATATCTTTTCTATCCTTAATGACCTAGAGCAGCTTGTACAGCACCCTACCTGTATCCCTGACTACACTGGAGAGAGATCCAACATACTTGACCTCTTCCTTACAACTAATCCTTCTACTTACTCTGTTAATATTTTCTTACCATTGGGCTCCTCCGATCACAACCATATCACTTTAACCTGTCCTATCACTCCAGTAAGGTCTGTGGACCCTCCCAAGAAGTGGCAGCTTTGGCTCTTTGGGAGCTGCTGAATGGGAGCCCTCAGGCAGTATCTTTGATTTTCTCTGGATGATTATTGCATCCATGGCCAAGAGCCATCTGAGTGCTCCTTGCACATTATGAATATTATTCTCATGGGCATGGAAGCATTCATTCTTTTCTCATATCCATTGACTAATGCAAAAAAAAAAATCTTTGGTTTAATACCACTTCATCTCATGCTGTCCACAACAAGGAGAAGGCCTACAAAAGGCACCAGAGCCAACCCACCCTTGAATTTCATCTCTTTTGTTTTTGCCTGGAATCATGCTAAGTCTGTTCTTCACTCTGCTAAAAACAATTTCATCTAATTTCAGTAACCGTGTGCTGTGTGTGTGTCTGTATTTTGGGCAGCCGAAACTACACATTCAAATCGCACCAAAATTGGCACAAAAATCGCAAAAAATTCGCTGTTGTGAACAAATTTGGTCCCATCACGATTGAAAAACTTTTACTGTATTTAATGAGTGATCAAATTTTTACCAAAAAATGCCGCTTCCGGCGCCCAGTTGGTTACCGTGGCCGAGTGGTTAATACCTCAGACTTACATGCGGACAACTTGGGTTCCATTCCCGAAGCGAAGTGAGGGCGCCTTTCTTCGGTTCGGAGGCGTCCTGGTGCACCAAAATTGGCATGAAAATCGCTGAAAATTCGCTGATGTCGAAAAACTTGGTCCCACCTCGATTGATGATTATTTATTAGAGTTAAGAGTGATCAAGTTTGGTTTGGAAAACAGTTCATTCGGTACTGGGACATTCAGAAATCGAGTCTACTCGAGCTATGTGCCACGACCCTATACTCTTTAGACGATCAGAGCTGCCGAATTGAGCGTTTTTACTGTGTGTTTCCCACGCTGTTGCCTTGGTGGTTGTTAATATGCCATGGCGAAAAGCCTGGAAGAGAGGCACACACTTTTGTAAAAGGGTGAGAACAGTACATAAACATGACTTAGATTACCTGAAATGATCACAATGTGCATGCGAAGAATGAGGAAACGAGGGAGAATTACAAGGAAACGAGGGAGAAGCACGAGAAAGCAAGTGCGCAGCATGAGAGCCCTCCTCAGGAGCAAGTGTGAGAGGGCCCGAAGGGCCCATGAGCACTTGTTCATACTAAATGCTCTGAACTCTCCAACTCAGATTCTTCATGCTTCTTCTGGCACCTACCCAAAAACCTTTCTAATAACTTTATCTCATCATACTTTCCCCTTCTGTTCCACTCTTATGGCTCTGTAGATGTTACTTCTACTGATAAAGAAGAACTCATTGCAAAAGACTTTCTCCTCCAGTCCCACCTCAGACATTTCCAGTGCTGTTCCTCCATCACTGCCTTCCCCCCCTCTGACTTCATCATGGCTGATACTAAAACTTCTTCAGTTGATTTTTTTCTGCCATCATTGGCTTCAGTGCGAACAAGGCATATGGGCCTCATGGGGTCCCTCCTGTTGTTCTCAAGAACTGTGCCTCTGCACTTACATCCTGCCTGAGTAAACTCTTTTACCTTTGTCTGTCAACTTATATCTTTCCTTCTTGCTGGAAGTTTGCTCTCATTCAGCGTGACCCAAAGATGGATGACCAGTCCTATCCCTCTAACTGTCGCCCAATAGCTACAGTGAAAGGTTTCGAGTCTATTCTTAACAGAATAATTTTAAAGCATCTTTCCTATCACATCCTTCTTTCTGATCGTCAGTGTGGGTTCCATCAGGGATCCTCCACCGGCGATCTTTTCACCTACCTTTCAGACTCCAGGTGATCCTCCTTTTGGGACATTGACAAAAGCTTTGCCATTGCACTTGACATCTCAAAGGCTTTTTGGCATAATACTTAATTTCCAAACATCCCTCTTAAGGTTTCTATTCTTCTACCTGCACCTTCATAACCAGCTTCCTTCCTGGTCGTTTTATAGCAGCTGTTGTAGATGGCCACCATTCTACTAGAGCTACCAGTAGTAGTGTTCCTAAGGGCTCTGTCCTATCATCCACTTTCTTCCTTTTATTCATCAGTGACCTAAGCTGTACGTCTAACCCTATCCACTCATATGCTAATGACTCAACCCTTCACCTTTCCATCCATTTCCCACACTGTCCATCTCAGTGGTTACTTCAACCAACTTGGGATGAGGCTATGGCACACCTAATGTCTGACTTGGCTCATGCCTTTGACTGAGGTAAAAGTAATCTTGTTTGTTTTTTGTTTTTTTTTCTAATATATCAGACCTCAGTTCTTACATCTATTAGCTTGACACAATCTCCTGTGGGAGTATCCTCTAATTTTTAACAATATCCAACTCAGTTCTGCATCATCTTTAAACATAATTGGGATTTCGTTCTCTCGGCATTTCTTGGAAATATCGTAATACCCCTCTTGTAAACTCTGTTTCCAAGAGATTCGGTATGCTAAGCCGACTCCAAGCCTTCTTTACCCCTGCACAGTTGTTAACTTTATACACGGGTTTTGTTTGCCTCTGTGTAGATTACAACTCTCACGTGGGAGGCTACCCACATACAGCTCTTCTCGACCAGATGGAGTCAGAAGCTTTCATCCCATTAACTCTCCTCTTCTTATAACTCTCCCCTTCTTATTAGGTCACTTCAACCTTTGTCTCTTCACTGTACTGTTGCATCTTTATCTCTTCTATCGCTCCTTTAATGATCACTGCTCATCTGAAATGTCTGCTTGCATCCCTCCACCACTATTTCAGGTGCGTAGCACCAGTGTAGCAATAAACTCTCATCCAGTTTATGTCCAACTCTCTAATGCAAGAGTTAACCATCACTCTCCGTCCAACATGTATGCATCAGGTAACCTCTGGAACTGTCTCCCTCTGTCTGTATTTCCTTCTGCCTGTAATCTCGAATCTTTCACACACAGTGTGTCCAGGCATCTCGAAATGGACTGATCTTGAATTTGGCCCTGTGTTATTTTGTTTTTGTTTTTCTTGGATGGAACAATTTGCTATCTCCTGGCCTATGGTTCCTCCCTCCCTGCAAAAAGAAAGTACAGATGCCTTCCAATATATTAGAGAAACACATATTAAACAAGCGAAAGTATGTGGAAAGTTTATGACGGGTTCAGTTCCCGGCTACAGCATCAAAAACTTTCCACATATGTATGCACGTATATATATATATATATATATATATATATATATATATATATATATATATATATATACAGTGGAACCCCAGAATTCGTACGCCTCTCTACTCGAACAACTCGGTTTTCGTACAGCTTTTTCACCCAAAAATCGCTCCAGTTTTCGTACAGCGACCCGTTATTCGCACTAAGAGATGTGACGTCATAGGTGCCACATGGTCGCCAGTCTGGCTTCGTCTTCCACCAGCTATGTATCAGTCATATAGGCTCGATTAAATTTTGTGATGAATTACGTATTTTCGATAGAAAATTGTACATAATCATGGGCCCTAAGAAGATTAGTGAGTCAGCTGGAGCTAAAAGTAAAGCAGTGAGAACAACAATTCAGCTGAAAAAAGAACTCTTTGCAAAGTTTGAAAGTGGAACCTGTGTCTCCGATCTTGCCATTCATTATTGTGTGGCGAAATCTAACGTTTGATCCATACTAAAGAAGGGATTAATGCAAATTATATTGCTTCTTATGGAAAAAAAAGATTCGGTTTTCGAACAATTCGCAACTCATACAGCCTCCAGGAACGAATTGTGTATGAATTCAGGGGTTCTTTGGGGGAGGCGGTAGCTCAATCGGTAGAGAGTTGGCCTGCAGTCCTGACGGACCCGGGTTCAAATCCCGCTGAGGCAGGGAACAGCTTAAGGATTTGAATTTCAGAAAAATTAGATTTTACTGATCTACCAGAAGGACCGCCGACATGTCGTAAAAATACCCCCGCTAATACCAATACACCAGCCCTGTATGAGACAGCCCTAGCATGTATTCAGTATGGACGGTGGTGTTAGCGCCGAAGTGGTGACATGTAGAGGTGTGCGGTACTTAGGAGGACTACTGGGCCTTGAAAGCAGGCTGTGAAGCCTATGCCCAGAGTCGGTCACATAAATATATATATATATATATATATATATATATATATATATATATATATATATATATATATATATATATATATACTGTGTATCGTTTCATTCCGTTTTGCTCGTTTTTGAAGGCTCCAACATGCTTGAAGGGCTTAGTCACCTAATGGCGGCTCTCCATGCTGCTCTGTCTGTGGCAGCTTCCCTATTCAGTCCCTTATCTCAGAGATCATACTCAATGACTTCGTCTCAGGTCTTTTTCGTTCTACCTCTCACATCCCTACCACTAACATTAACGCTTCTCAATTTCTGCACCCAATTATCATCCCCCATCCTCTCTACATGCCCAAACCAGCTCAATCTACTTCTCCTCATCACAACACTATTCGTAATACACTCTATTCCCATCCTAACCTTCAACTCTTCCATTGTAAACCTAGCTCCCCCAGACTTCGCAGTGAAGTACACACTGCACATCCACTTAATCAATGTCATTTCATTATGCTCGAGCCTGCGAATATCCTCTTCCTTTACTGCCCAAGTCTCACTGCCATACAGCATTACACTCCTAACACATGCTGCATACAAAGATTTCTTAGCATGGAGGGAGAGCCCTCTTAATAGTAGGAGAGGCAACAGCTCCCTGAACTTCTTCCAACCACTCCTCACTCTAGACACAGAGATAGCTCCAGCCCCACCTCCAGCACATGTCTCCCAAAGAACAAACTCTTCCAAACACTCAAGAGACTCATAGCAAGTTCAATTCTTTCATGCCTGACAAACTCCACCTGCTCTCCCTGACACATTGCACACATGAAATCAGCATTATCTCGTAGTCTACCTCTAATACCACTACATCTCTTATGCACTCACTTATCACAGGCACTGTTCAAGATGGAGTTAGTTCCCATGCCCTTGTGGCAAATCGCACATGGCCACTCTCCCTTTTCTTTGACAGTACCACCACAGCCCTAGATACCAGTGTTGTAGTCAAGACCAGGCACCTTGAGACCAAGACCAAGACCAGACCCTCCGAGACCAAGACCAAGACCAGATCCTCCGAGACCAAGACCAAGACCAGATCCTCCGAGACCAAGACCAAGACTAGGACCAGACCCTCCGAGACCACGACCAACACCAAGACCAAGAATTTATGTGTCTGCTGAATGAATGAAAAGTAGCAGCAGCCTGCAGTTGCTGCACTGCTGGTCAGTTTTCACGGGCATCTCGGCCCCTTGAGTGAGTGCACCAGTACCTCAATCACCCAGTTGCAGATTATGTATCGATGCGATACTCAGCACCAATTAAACGAATTTAAGTTGATTATCACACATGAGCTGAATGAGGTCAAGGAGTTTCTGGGAAGACAATTACTAGGAAGAAAGAAAGAGAGAAGAGAGCAATAGGGATAATTCCTGGGGCCAAAACTCAAGAGTATGGAGGGACCAGGGCCCACACCAGGACTGTGACAATTATGCTTCTTTTTCTGGCCCGTGTCAAACAATTTCCAGGCATCCCGGGACGCGGTCACAGCTCTCTACGGCCCTGCACACCGATGGTATGGCTTTTGAAAGTTTTTTAATTTTTGAACTTTTGAAAGTACGATTTTGATGTTATAATGTATGGTATTGCATACTTTGTCAGTGCCATCGTACTCATGGATAGCTGTATCTTTCTCATGCTAAAGCTGGTTTTTGGAAGACTAATTTTCGTACTTCTCTCCGAGCTTTACCCGTGCCCAAATGTTCCATACGTAACATATTCATCTTTCCTTTCTCGTGAACAATCGAGGGGGAGTACCTATTATTCAGGATAATTATACAAGAGACCGAAGGGGTTTCGGGATACAAAGGTGGGAAACAAAATAATTTCATAAATATAAAATATATATTTTACTTCCATAAGTGCTCCAAATACTTCTTACGGACGTACCCACTATTTGTTTAAGAGAACAGAACAGTTTTCACTACCTACCCCGCTTGAAAGGGGCCCTCATTCGAGTCTGCTCACTGCCCTTCGTGCTACTACAGATGATTTATCGGCCCCTAGGTGGCCCCCCCACTTTAGTGGGGCTAGAAATGCCACTGGGCCACATGGCCATGGCCCCCCACTCATAGGTGAATAAGTTGTATGAAATACGAGGGTGGCTGTGAAACACTGGAAAATATTCTGATTTCTAAAAAGGTCACAGAAGTCACTGCAGGCCTCCGTGATAGCCATTTGGAAGCTCTGAAGGGTCATATCTCGAAAGGTTGGAAGCCACTGATGTCCGACTTGGCCCCCAACGTTCCAAAATCCTGGCTATGCCCCTGTAAGGGAGGAAATATATTTACAAAATTTACTTTATGTGAACAACTGACCGTCTAGGTAAAATATTTCTGCTTTCATTGCTTCATTGGCATGATGAAACAAACATAGGAAAATAGATATTTCTGTGGTTACATTTCGTGAGCGAACTAGCTAAACCTGTGGTGTACGTGTATGAAGGATGCAGGGATTCCATACACCATACACGTACGTATATGAAGTACATGGAGGTGAACTGAGCTGCAAACATGCGTGCGTGCAAACGGAGATTAACACTGTGAGAATGGCCATGTCATGCATGCTCTCTCGACTCGTACGCAGTCTATCAGCGCTTGCAGGGCTCAGCTCATGCATCATCACCGTAACGCTAGCCAGGCAGTATCTATAGACAGTACAACGCTGTATGGCGTGCCGTGAATCGAATCAGCCATGATTTTTCTCTGTGTATCATCATAAATTCCAACTTTCCCCACGCCGCGATGCACTTCGTAATGCTGGTCTCGACCTGGTCTCGAGCCAAAACTCCGAGACCAGAAGCTTCGAGACCAAGATCAAGACCTAGATCACGTCAAGCGAGACCAAGATAAAGACCAAGACCATATCAAACTGGTCTCTAGACCGGTCTCGTGAACATGACCTGTCTTGAGACCCACAACACTGCTAGATACCATCACTTTTGTTTTTATCTGCATTTACTCTTAAGCCCTTGTGTCCCATACCATCTCTCCACTTCCTAAACCTTTCCTCCGCTTCCCTATCATTCTCTGCAATCAACACCTAATCATCAGCATACAGTATCTCCCGCGGGAGTCCGTTTCTGAAGTCAAGTGAGAGGGATTCAAGTACCATGATAAACAACAAGGGTCTCAAAACTGACTCCTAGTGCACACCAACATTTACGGAAAACTCATCACTCAAATCTCCATTCACCCCTACCTGGGTGCGAGCACCCACATACATGGCGATAACCACCCTTCTCAGCCACTCCTCGATCAGAAGAGTTTCATTTCTCTTTCTCATCTGTTCATTTTACTCTCTGAAGCAGCAGACGAACCACTTAACAATGTTCTCTAGTCACTTATTTATGCATATGCCTGCCATTATAAGCACCTCATATAGCACGAGATTTATACAACATGTGACAAACTGTCATTCAAACCAGTTTTACCACAGGAAGAAAACACGAACAGTAGCAACGCTCATTGTGAAATCAACGATCACATGCATTTGAATATATTTTTCTGAACATCTGTACCGTTGACAATCAACGTATCCTGAGGCGTCCGAAAATATCTTAAACTCTGATTGTATCTCGTAATATACTTATAATTTTAATACATTTTCTTTTTAAATTACTTTAAATACCAATTCTTCGTAATGGATTAGATACAAATGTTACGAGTAAATTATATATGAAGCCGACTTACTGTTGTTGGCCAGGATCATCGGGCATTTTGCAATATCCGTCCTCTGTGGTGTCAGACTGTTTCACACACAATGTGTACCGATATTTTTTTGATTGACTATACTGACAGCCTGCAGATGATCATTCCTGTGAGTGCAAATTTCGGAAAATGTTAACAGACGCTCGTCATGTGCTCCTCCATGTATAACTCATCCAACAAAGTAGATCCTCTGCCACTGCCTTTATTCTATTTTCGCAACTTTTATATTATCATATCAGGGTTTATAGTATTTTCACATGTTTTCTTAATGTTTATTTTTGCCACCCGCGATCGTGAAGCGAGAGCGGATGTTATATTTTCCTCAGTGTGTGTGTGTGTGTGTGTGTGTGTGTGTGTGTGTGTGTGTGTGTGTGTGTGTGTGTGTGTGTGTGTGTGTGTGTGTGTGCACTTAAGAAACAGCCAAGGGGTTGGCATATTGTTTTTCAGAACTATGCATCAAAGGTCAAGGTCATACGGCTAGATCATAGCTTAACCTGGGATGACATACTTGAGCAATTTTTATGCAATTTTAATTAAACGTAGGGAAAGGCTGAAGGTAAGAAAAGAACGACGGATTGGAAGTCATGGGTTAATGGTACAGGACAAGGTTAAAGTTAGACCCTTGTATCCCTATATGAACAAAATGAGGACAACAATTTTTATATATCTGGAGTATCTTTGGTGGAAGAGCTGAGGGTCACCCAAGGGTTTGGCCTTTTGTTTTTAGGAACAATCTGTCAATGGTCTAAGGCAACTGGCCGGGTACCTTAAACAGTTCTAATGCAAATTAGATCAAACTTTGTGAAAGAGTTATGGTTTAGGCAAGGATAAAGTAATTCAGTTTTGAATGCAACCAGTCGAAAGTGAAAGTCACAGGGCAAAGTCAAATGTTCGGCTCTTAGATCAACTGGCTGGCAAAAATGTTGCATTCTGCGAGTGTTTTTTTTTTTTTTTTTTTTTTGCTTACTTCTATTGCCTTTTTCCTGCTTTATTTGTTCTCCACAGCCCACCATGCCACTCCCGCCTCATATTGTGGTCTGACAAAAAAAAAAAAAAAAAAACTATATGTGTTAAGCTGCAATAACATCCCCCAACACCGGCATTCAACACACGGCTGACCCATAACATCCTCCGTGCTAGAAACACTTATTTACCCACAGTACTCGGATGCAGCGGTGCGAGCACATGAGGTAAACAGAAATAGAGGGGAGAATGAAAGTGTACTTGACATGTGGCATTTGGTTGGATACATATGCTGGGGCTGCTTTCCTCCATGTGGGGAAGCTGCTTAAGTCACGCCGTGGTTAGTTGGCTGGATCAACGACTATGTATAAAAGTATCAAGTGTTTCATCTCACCCAAGGGCAATCTGTTGAGGTCAGGAAGGGTATCCACTCACAAAGCATTGCACACTTCAACAAAATCCACTTAAGTAGGGGCAGTACCGTAGCCCTTCACGAAGTAGGGGGTGCATGGCGTAAAACCACACTCCTTCATGGCGAGTCGTGTATTTACTTCCAGAATCATACTGTGGCACCACCAATGTTAGCAACACTTGAGGCACTGTTCGCTGAAATGAAATGGTAGAGTTATCTCGGCTATGAAAAAGTTAATGGTGATGGCATTAACTGCTCAGACTTGTTTGACTCAATCTCAGCAGAATATAATCACGAAAATACTAACTGAAAAGCAGTTCATTTAAGAGTTGAGTAATGTCGTCCTGGTGCAGACAAGAGACACCCAGAACTTGTTAGGCTCTATAATGTGAGTGAGTTAACTGAGCCTGACTACGTTTGACCTTACTGTCTTTTGTTCGTGAGGCGATTGGCAGGGGCCGTGTTCTGTTTGCCTCAGGAGGTTTCGTATTATGGCTTCGTGGGTGATTAATTTTTTTCTTGTATATCTTATTTTCTCACTATAATGTTGTAGAATATATTAATATTAGGAAGACCAATATAGAACAGAAGAGAAAAATCATCCCGTACATGCAGCTACATAATCACTGTGTTCCTTTCTCCAGACGATTGTATTCTAAAAGTTTAGGGAAGACTTGTCATAGTGAATGGGTTAACGGTGACTTTCTAACACCTAGAGTTTCAGGAGCGATCCATAACCTCCATATCATTGTCAGGAGATAACATGAATAAAATATTAATGACTTATAGGCAAGATGTTTGGCTACAGTTTATAAGATGAATCCCTAAGAAAGATATACTAGTAAGTCACCTCTGCCAACGAAAATGCGGCTTAGAGTCTGGTCACGTTAACAGAACTCGTGTTTTCATCCCTGTCTGTTGCCTGTCTGTTTGTCTCTCTCTCTGTCTGCTTTCTTCGTTGCCTGTCTATTTGTTTGTATGTCTGCATGTTTGTGTGACTTTCTGTTGGATCACAGTATAAAGACCAGTATGATTGTGATGGATTTTACTGTATTTTTTTTTCTTATTTCCTAATTACCTAATAACTCCAGAGATGACATACTTAATCCTTTTATTTCCAAGTCTCTCAACATTTCAATGTACTAATTGATTATGGACCGAAGAAAGGGACCGAGTAGTGGTGTGTTAGTTTCTCGAACAGCTTCAACTGAATTTTAACCAATTCTGGTGGAGGTGTTGAAGGTCAGCCAAGTGGTTAACACCCTCCCTCTTTATTCAAGAGGTCAAAATTCAAGGTTACATGACGTGGTCAACATCAGTAGCCTTATCTGATTTAGACCAAATCTGGTGCAACGGTTGATGGTACGGGATGAATTTGAGAACAATCAGTCTGATGTCAAGATCACGGGAAGTGTCAAAACTGACTTGCGTACAGTACGTTTATATGAGAATAAATGACTAAAACTGTTTTGATGTAATTTGGACCAAGTTGGTGGAAGGATTGTCAGACAAAGTTTGGTCTGTTATTGTTTTAGAAAAACAAGTCAAAGGTCAAGGTTACATAGCACGGTCAACTTAAATAGCTCTTTTCCGATTTAGATCAAATTTGGCAGCATGGTTCAAGGTTAGCCCTGGATGAAGGGGTTCCATTCTGAGAACAACTAAAGGGTCACAGCACTAGGTAAGGTCAAAGCATGTATTGTGGTAGTATTTACTTGATAGTTGTCAGCATTTCTTGTGCTTCCTTGCGCTAGTTAAAACCACAAAAGCGTTAATGGTAGAAGAAACAACACTCGGGCTCCTGTTATTCACTCTCAAGTCAATAAAATCTTCTGGTGTTAATCAGAATAGAGTAATAGAATTTTCAAGCATTGGGATGATTAATTGTAATAGGGAATGCAATAAGCATAGAATGATATGTTATAGGTCTGGTCATAAAGATGATATTAAGAGTAATAATAAATAGAATAAAAGGAAATAGAGATGAGGTGTCTAATCAGGAAGTTGGACTTGTGGAAGGCAAGGGAACAGGAATGCAATTTCTGTGTTGAGAATGCTTATGAGTAGGATGACTGAAAAGTAGAGGGAATTATATCTGCTTTTTCTTGACTTTGAAAAGGCATTTGATAGAGTAAGGCATGAAGAGTTGATCAAAATACTACACACATTACAGGCTGAGGGAAGAGAATTTACGATAAATATAGATCTTCAATGGTAACAGACGGCTGTTGTACAGGTGGAGGAAGAGGAGACAGAGCATTAGAGGATACTGAGAGGAGCACATAAGGGGTGTGTGTTGTCTCCTCATCTTTTTGCTTTGTACAATAAGATCAACCCAAGAGAAATATAAGAATATGAAGGTGTCAGTGCTGAAGGCCATAATAACAATTGTAGTTGATATGTTCTCATTACATAGCCTATTCGAGGGAGAAATTACAGCACTTAGTGGATGTGGCGGAGAGAGCAAGTACCGAGAAGGAGATTAACATTACTTCCAGTAAAACTGAGGTGATGGTTGTGACAAAGTGGGGAAATGAACCAAACGTCAATATCGTTATTGCCAATAGTGAAATAAAGCAAATGGAAAGATTCTCTTAGCTCGGAACTGTAGTTGGTCGGGATGGTCGATGTGAGACGGACATGATGCAAGGAATTATTTGGACAGCAAAGAGAGCATTTCAGAAAATGAGATGGCTAGTAACAAACAGAAAAATGTCAATGGAAACAGGAAAGTGAACTGTGAAAACCTACATCTGATCGACCTTATAATGATGTGAAACGTAGATCATATTTAAAATATACAGGAAATACTTTAGTCTATGGATATGTGGATGTGAAGAAGAATGATGTGAAATTCATGGACGAAGAGAGTGAAAAAAGGGGAGATTTTAAACAGAGAGAGAACAGGACGGAGACAGTTGAGAAGAATTAGAGGACACCAGTTAAGATTTCTGGGTAATGTCAAGAGGAAGGGACGACTGAAAGTGTAATCATGGAGGGCCTGATAGAAGGCAGACCAAGAGAGAGACATAGAAAAAAATTATGGGAAGACATCAAAATTTTTAGGAAGAGAGCTAACACTGGCATGTTTGACGCAGATGACAGCAAATAAAGAAGACTACCATTCCATAGTTGCTGACATCCTGGATGGGTATGACATTGTGGATGAATAAAAGAGTAGCGTTTAGGCTACTCTCTCTCAGTCTCTGCTCAGTAAAATGTTCTGGCACGATTTAGAATAAGAAACGATAAAGGATACTAACAATGAGAGGTTACTCTCATACAAGATAATAGCCGACCGCCATAACCCTAGGGACTGCAATTAGGCAACATATCTTCTTAACCCTAATTTGTGCTCAATATTGCTTGTTTATTTATGTCCTCGCTCATACACCTACCATGCACTTCACGATCACACTAAAATTAATATTGCCTCCATGAACCATGCAACATTTTTAACTCTTACGCTGAGGGTCTCTTCACGGAACTGGGTGGAGCTCGGCCAGGGCGGCTCTGGGCCTCGTCCCTCGACGCAACAGCTTTCGTGCCATTGTTTCAATGAATGCACAGGATTTTTCTCCACCTATCCCTCCCCTATGATCAGCTGATACAGCAGAGCATGCCACTTGAATCATTCAGTTATTGTCCCGCCACTACAAGTGATTATTGGCATGGAGCTTTCTGGCATATAGTCCGATTCCTCACCCACCCACCCAGGACAAGGCAGCAACCTCGTCGCCCGCAAAACAACCTTTGCCCATGACAGTACTTCTGTGAAGTCTGTGAGGTTCCCCTGTGCACACAATGCTACTTTCATTATCACACATGGAAATATTCTAGTCTGAGATGTGTATTGGTAAAACTGATAGTGAGGTTCGTGAAATAACAACGATAATGGCTTTTGTTAAATATATGATACTGATGTTTGTCTTATATTTGTGACAGTGGCTTTTGTAAAATATTAACGATTGTTACGTTTGTCTAATATTGACGATAGTGACTTGTGAAATCGTTACGATAGTGACGTTTGTGAAATCTTTACGATTGTGGCTTTTGTGTACCATTTTCAACAGTGATGTTTACCAAATGTATATAATTACGATAGTGACGAAATTGATATGTTTTTACGAATGGGAAATTGATTGGTAAAACATTTAAGTTGGTGGCTCTTGTGTTAGGTTTACGATATTGACTTTTATGAAATATTTATGACAGTGACATGAGTGATGCGTTTTCATGAAAGACAAAGTGATTTGTACAAAATTTATGCTGACAGCGATGGCTTGGAAAATAGTCACCTGGTAACTACCTCAATCTGTGTCATCTCACTAGAAATGTAGATTATGACAGTTTAAAAACGTGGAGGAGTGACGCCTTCGGAAATCTTACGACAGTAATCTTAGTGCATGGAATTGTAAATAGAGTGTGAAATGGTGGTGGGTTAGTGCCCCACCCCGTAAAAAGAACTAACTAAAAAAAGCGAATAAAGCGCCTCGGACCCGGACGGACCATACGTTGATGACTAAGGAACGGACAAAGGACATTCTTAGGGTGGGAATGTGGAATGTGAGAGGAGTAAATGATGAAGTGAAAGAGAGAGAGATTGTTCAGGTGCTTGAGGATGCAAAAGTGGATATATGTGGATTGCCTGAAACTAAATGGCAAAGGTGAAAGGGTGAGAGAATGGGAATATGGTTTAGGTATATGTGCGGGAGTCAATGAGAATGAGAGGGCAAGAGAGGGAGTATGTCTGATGATAAGCAAGAAGTGGAAGGAGAATATAAGAGAGTATGGAACAGTGGGTGCAAGGATTGTATGGGTGAGGATGAAAGTAGGTATACAAGCGTGGGCGATTGTATGTGTGTACGCCCCGACAGAAGATCGAGTGGCACGAGTGAAAGATGAGTTTTGGGCGAGAGTAGAAGCGTGTATGGACAAGTTTGAGAGGAGCAAGAGAGTGCTGTTGATTGAAGACATGAATGGCAAAGTTGGAAATGTACGAGTGGATGGAGTGGTTGGTCAGTGGGATGTGCCAGCTGACGTAGATGGGAAGGGAAGTGCTTTGGTGGACATCTGTGCTTGTAAGGGGTTAGCAATAGCCAACACCTACTTTCGTCATAAGATGATCCACCGGTATACATGGAGAGTAAAGAGGAGGATGGATGGTGAACTTGTTGAACGAAAGGCAATGATAGACTACGTGTGTGTGGATGAGCGAATGAGAAGACAAGTGTTCGATGCAAGAGTGTAGAGAGGGTGGGGGAATGGAGTCTCGGACCATCACTTAGTGATGGCCTAGGAAGAGCTGCAAAGAAAGTGGTTGAGGAGACGAAGGGGAAGACAGGAGGAAGCAGCTCCTATGAGAAGAGTGGAGAAATTGCAAGATAGTGAGAAAATGGCAGAGTATAAGAGCATAGTGGAAGAAAGATTGGGAAGGTATGAGCTAGAGCAGATGGAAGGGGTGGAAGAAGTATGTAAGATATTCACGGAAGAGATAGGCGCAGCGTGTGAGGCGGTTTGTGGAGTGAAGAGGAGATGCAAGGGTGTGCAAGGGACAGCATGGTGAATGATGAGGTGAGACGAGCTGTGGAACAAAAGAAGAAGGCATATAGTGAATGGTTACCGAGTAGAGGTAGGGGAGAAGATGAGAGAGAGAAGAGAGAGGTATACGTGAGCAGGAGAAGGGAGGTTAAGACACTGGTGAAGGAGAGTAAGAAGAAAGTGGATGAAGAGTTTGGGAGGAATCTGAGTGTGAAATGGAGGGAGAGTAAGAAATTGTTTTGGAAGGAGATAAAGAAAGTAAGGCAGTGTGAAAGGGGAAATAATAGGGGAGTGAAAGATAGGAATAATAGATTGTTGGTGGAGAAGAGAGAGAAATTGAGGAGATGGAAGGAGCACTTTGAGGATTTGTTGAATGCAGAGAGTGAGAGCAGTGCGAGTATAAGTGGTTGGGGAATGGCTGGGAGAAGAAGAGATGAGAGGAGGGAGGAAGAGATCAGAAGGGCGGAAGTAGTGGAAGCGATGAAGAAGATTAAGTTGGGAAAGGCCCCAGGAATTGATGGAGTGTTTGGTGAAATGTTTAGTTTTGGGGGTGAGATTGTTGTGGAGTGGATATGGAAGTTGTGTAGATTGGCTTGGGAAGAGGGAAGGGTTCCAGAGGACTGGAAATCAGGTATAATTGTTCCGTTATAAAAAAGGAAAAGGGGAGAGAGAAGTATGTGGTAACCATAGGGGTATTTGCCTACTTAGTGTGACTGGTAAAATATATGGTAGAATACTCATTGATAGGGTTAGGCATATGACAGAGGAGCTAATTGGAGAAGAACAAGGGGGATTTAGGAAGGGAAAAGGGTGTGTAGATCAGATATTTGTTCTAAGATGTTTAGTGAAGAAGTATCTAGAAAAGGGAAGGAAAGTGTATGCTGCCTTCATGGACTTGGAGAAAGCTTATGACAGAATAGATAGGCAAGGTATGTGGAAGGTGTTAAGAATATATGGAGTGGAGGGGAAATTGTTGAGTGCTGTGAAGAGTATGTACGAGGGAGCTAGGGCTACGGTGCGAGTGGATGGTGAGCTGAGTGAGTTCTTTGATCTCAATGTGGGACTGAAACAGGGTTGTGTGATGTCTCCATGGCTGTTTAATATGTACATGGATGGGGTTGTAAAGGAGGTGCAGGGTAGGGCAGTGGATGTGGGGGTGGCTCTAATGAATGAGGGTGAGATTTGGAAGCTTCCGGTGTTGCTGTTTGCTGATGATACAGTACTGATGAGTGAAGATGAATGGGAGTTGCAAGGTTTGGTGAATGAATTTGGGACAGTGTGTAGGAGGAGGAATCTGAAAGTTAATGTAAACAAAAGTAAAGCTATGGTGTTTGAGAGGAATGAAGTCACAGAGTGTGCAGTGAGGTTAGATGGTGAGGATATGGAGAATGTGAGTGCATTCAAGTACTTGGGTAGTGTGATGAGTAAGGATGGAACTTTGGGGGATGAAGTGAGTGAAAGGGTACAGCAGGGAAGGAAGGTTGTTGGTACACTGAAAGCAGTGATGAGATATAGGGAGGTGAGTATGGAAGTTAAGAAGTCACTGCATGATAGTATTGTGATCCCTACCCTGACGTATGGAAGCGAGGCATGGACCTTGCAAAAGGGGAACAAGTCAAGAATGAGAGCAGTGGAAATGAGTTACTTGAGAGGAGCATGTGGAGTGACGTGGAGGGACAGGTTGACGAATGAAGAAGTGAAGGAACGTTGTGGGGTGGATGTGGATGTGGTTGAGAAGATTAGGAGAAATACACTGAGGTGGTTTGGACATGTGAAGAGAATGGAGAATGAAAGACTAAGAGGGTGTATGTAGGTGAGGTGGAGGGAGGGAGAGGGAGGGGTAGACCGAGGATGAGGTGGAGGGATGGAGTTGAGAGGTATATGAGGGAGGGGGGGGGGTGAGCTGGGGGGAGGATAGTCAAATGGTGGGTGACAGAGCGACTTGGAGGCGTTTTGTCTGCGGCCATCCTTTGCGGGATTAGGGGTAGTCGGGCTATAGATAGATTGATAGAAATACCTGTATATAATAACCACACATTAAAAATAAGCGATGTAGTCGTTAATGAAAGGAAGTATAATAGGTGTTCGTATTTTTTTTTCTTTTAGGTTATTTATTTACCCTTCAGTACAAGCCCCAACACTCTGGGGAACATTGGCGCTGGAGGTCAAACAGGGAGTGGTGCGTGAGAGCAAAGGGTTACGGTGACACAAATATGGCATAAAAGGTATCGAAGTAGTTATCATTACAAACACTGTAATGAACAAAGAAAAACAATGATACGTACACGGTACAAAGTTGTTGTAGTAATTATCACTACAAGTTTAGGAATGAGCAAAACGGTACAGTGAAACACACATACGTACATACGTATGCAGAGAGAGGCACATATGCACATATATATATACATATATATCTATACATGTATGTATATATTCACGCACACGTAGCCACAGACATACTTTATGTACAGGACAGGTATGCGTTTACAAAGTTATAGGTATGTTTATAGACGTGCATACATATACAGTTGCTATATGCACACGTATATGATATACAGTAAATTCATATATACATATGGAGGGAAACATAGGCAATATATATATATATATATATATATATATATATATATATATATATATATATATATATATATCAGAAGTCCTAGTGAGTGATGAACATGGTGGCTTTAGGAGTGGCAGAGGATGTGTGGATCAAATATTTGCAGTGACACAGATAGTAGAGAAGGCTTGTGAGAAGGACCATAAGGTGTTTATGGCATTCATGGATCTGGAAAAAGCATATGACAAGGTGGACAGAGAAGGCTTGTGGAAAGTTTTGCGCATGTGCGGTGTAGAGGGTAAGCTGCTAGGTGCCGTCAAGAGTTTGTATGATGGTAGTGAAGCATTTGTAAGGGCTAATGAGCATCTAAGTGAATGGTTCACGATCGGTGTGGGCGTACGACAAGGTTGTGTGATGTCCCCATGGTTGTTCAGTATATATATATGGTTGGGGTGATGATAGAAGTAAAAAACACGAGTAATGGACAGAGGGATGGCGTTGGTAATGAATGGTGATGGATGGAATATCGCAAATTTGTTGTATGCTGATGATGCAGTACTGCTTGCAAGTAACAGACAAGAACTTGGTAGGCTAGTGTGGAGTTTTGCTGGTGTGTGTGTGAGCGTCATGCCTTGAGAGTAAATGTAGAAAAGACTAATGATGGTTATAGATAGAGAAGGTGACTTCCAGTGCGATGTTACAGTGAATGGAAAGAGAGTGGATTTGGTGCGAGACTTCAAATACCTGGGTACAATGATAGAAAAGAGGGGAAAATGTGCAAAAGAAGTTGAAAGCAGAGTGACACAAGGAAGAAAAGTAGCTGGTGCAATGAAGGCCTTGATAAGAAACAGATGCTTGAATGTTGCAGCTGCACAAGGCTTACATGAAGGAGTGTTATTGCCAACTTTAACATATGGATGTGAGACTATGGTGTGGCATGAAAATGAAAAGTGAAGAGTAAGAGAAATGGAGATAGGACTGCTGAGGAATGTATGTGGAGTACAGAGGGTGCATAGGATACGAAATAATGTGATTCGTGAAAGATGAGTGAGAAGGTCATTGGACACCAGAATCGAAGAGTGTGTACTGAGATAGTATGGTCATGTGGAGAGAATGGATAACAATAGAGTAGTGAAAAAGGTATATATGAGCGAATTTGAAGGAGGAAGGAGGCGACGTAGGCCAAGGAGAAGGTGGAGAGATAAGGTGGATGAATGTGTGAGGAAGAGAGGCTTGGAAGTCGGTGAGACTAGGGAATTGACAGGAGATCTGGCTGGCTGGATGAAAATTGTGAGGAGAAGTGCGTGATCAGGGATTTGGCACCCCTTTTTAACGTGGCAGCGTCCAAATTGACTCTGTTGGATACGATTATGTGAAGCTACAGAACGTGGTTAATGTTTTTGGCGTACCCAATAGAGCCAGGATTCGGGGGGCTTGAATGATGAGTGAATGGATGCGTGGCCCATTGGATTGGACAAATTTGGGCTGTCTGGACACTGCTACTCCTAACCCTGCCCTTGGGTGGGAAAGGAGGTCCAGATAATGATGATATATATATATATATATATATATATATATATATATATAGATAGATAGATAGATAGATAGATAGATATAGATAGATAGATATTGCCAGACGCCTCAATCCCGTACGGGGTGGCCACAAACAAATCGCCTCCACGTCGCCATACCCCCCACCCCTCTCTCATATACCTCTCCACTCCATCCCTCCATCTCATCATCGGCGTCCCCCTCCCTCTCCCCCCCTCCACCTCAATCTCAAACACTCTCCTCATCAGTCTCTCACCCTCTATCCTCTCCAAATGGCCAAACCACCTCAATGTGTTCCTCCTAACGCCTCCTATCACATCCACATCCACACCACAATGCTCCTGTATATCCTCATTTGTCAGCCTGTCTCTCCATCTGACTCCATAGGCTTCTCTTAAATAACTCATTTCCACTGCTCTCACTCTTGACTTGTGTCCTTCCAGCAACGTCCAAACTTCACTTCCATACGTTAAAATTGGTATCACAATACTGTCATGTAGTAACTTTTTCACTTCCATGTTCACTTCCCTGATTCTTATCACTGTTTTCAAAGAACCATCAACCTTTCTTCCTTGTTGTACCCTTTCAAGCACTTCACCCTCCAAAGTTCCGTCTTTACTCATCACACTACCCAAGTACATAAATGTACTCACATTTTCCATTTCCTCACCATCCAACCTCACAGTGCATTCTCTGACCTCACCTCTCTCAAAGACCATCACTTTACTGTTTCCTACATTCACCTTTAGATTCCGTTTCTTTCACACACTACCAAACTCATGCACCAAGCCTTGCATTTCCCCTCCATCTTCACTCAACAACACAGTATCATCTGCAAACAACAGTACAGGAAATTTTCAAACACTACCCTGTCCCACCAGAGCCACTCCAACATCCACTGCCCTACCTTGTACCTCTTTTATTACACCATCCATGTACAGATTGAACAACCATGGAGACATGACACATCCCTGTTTCAACCCAACCTTCAAAGAGAAAAATTCACTCAGTTTACCATCCACACGCACTGCAGCCTTATCACCATCATACATACTGTTCACAGAATTCAACAACTTCCCATCTACTCCATATATTCTTATTACTTTCCACAATCCTTGTCTATTAACCTTGTCATATGCTTTCTCCAAATTCATAAAAGCCGCATGCAACTTCTTTCCCTTCTCTAGAAACTTTTCCACTAAAGATCTAATAATGAATATCTGATATACACAACCTCTTCCCTTCCTAAAGCCTCCCTGTTATTCTCCAACTAATTCCTCTGTTATTTCTCTAACTCTGTCAATAAGTATCCTACCATACACATATCGTATTACACTAAGAAGACAAATGCCCCTGTGATTACCACACACTTCTTATTCCCCTTTTCCTTTGTACTAGGGAATAATTATACCTGACTTCCAATCCTCCAGGACCCTACCTTCCTCCCAGGCCAATCTGCACATCTTCCACATCCATTCTACTACTATCTCTCCGCCATGCTTCAGCATTTCACCACACACTCCATCAATTTCTGGGGCTTTCCCCAATTTGACTTTCTTCATTGCTTCCACAACTTCTATCCTACTGATTTCTTCCTATCTTCTCACCTCCCTCCTTCTCCCAGCCATTCCCCAGCCACTTATACTTGCATTACTTCCATCCTCTATGTTCAACAATTCCTTAAAGTGTTCTCTCCATGTACTCACTTTTTCTCCCTTTTCCAGTAGTAATCTACCCTTTTTATTTTTCACTCCCTTCCTAACTTCACTGCCACCGTGTCTTACTCTCTTCACCTCCTTCTAGAACATTTTCTTACAGTCCCTCCAATTTACACTCAAATCCCTTCCAAATTCCTCATCCACTCTCTTCTTACTGTCTCTTACTAATCTTTTCACCTTTCTCTTCCTTTCTACATATAACTCTCTCTTCCTCCTCTCAACTTCTTCCACGCCCCTAATTCTCATCCATTCATTGTATGCTTTCTTCTTTTGTGCCACAGCCTGTCTCACCTCTTCATTCCACCACGCTGTTCCTTGCACCCCCCTCCGTCTTCTCTTCACCCCACACACCACATCACATGGTGCATATATTTCTTCTGTGAATATCTTGCACACACCTTCCATGTCCCCCATCTGCTCCAACTCATATTTCCCCAATCGTTCCTCCACTTCTCTCCTATATTCTGCCTCTTTCTCATCCTCTTGTAACCTTTCCACTCTCCTTGCAACTACTCCTTCCCCCTGTCCTTCCCTTCTTCTATTTCTCCATCTTACTTGGAACTTACTTCTGGCCACCACCAAGAAGTGGTCAGAAAGTCCACTCCCCCAATCTCTATAAGCTCTTGCATCCATTACACATCTTCACATCCTTTCATCCATTAAACACAAAATCAATCACTGCCTTCCTTTCATTCAGTTCACCACCCACCGTTCTCATCACTCGTCATGTATACATGTGGATCATTTTGTGCCTGAAGAAGATATTGGCTATCACCAACCCCCTCCCGGCACAACTGTCTACTAACGCACTGCCATTCTCATCTATCTTAGCAGGCACACCCCACTCACCAACTATTCCATCCACCTTCACATTCCCTACTTTACTGTTCATATCACCAATCAAAAACGCTCTCTCATTCCTTCCAAACTTTTCCATGCACACTTCCACATTTGTCCAGAACTCTTCTCTCATTCTGCTTGCATGATCTTGCATTGGAGCATATACGCACACAATCGCCCACATTTGTATTCCAACTTCCAATCTTACCCACACAATCCTTGACCCAACTGATCCATACTCTTATGTTCTTCTTCCATCTTTTACTCACAACAATACACACTCCCTCTTTTGCCCTTTCATTCTCACCTACTCCTGCACATATACCCCATCCATACTCCCATTCTCTCACACTCTCTCTTCACCATTTAGTTTCAGTTACTCCACATATATTCACTTTTGCACCCTCAAGCACCTAGACAATATCTCTCCCTTTCACCTCATCATTCACACCCCTTACATTCCATGTCGCGATCCGTACCATGTCCATTGTCTGGTCCTTGGTGGTCATCTTTTGATCAGTCCTTGTCCGAGTGCGGATTAGGAGGCCCTCAGGCAGTACTTCTTTGATTTTCCCTGGAATGATTATGCTTCCATGGCCGGGAGCCATCTGGGTGTGCCTTGCACATTACGGAGGTTATTCTCACGGGCATGGAAGCATATACTCCTTTCTCATATCCTTTGACTAACACAAGAAAACCTTGATTTAATCACGCTTGTTCTAATGCTGTCCGCAACAAGGAGAGGGCCTACAAAAGGTACCGGAGCCAACCCACCCCTGAATCACATCATCTTTACGTTTCTGCCCGGAATCTAGCTAAGTCTGTTCTTCGCTCTGCTAAAAATAATTTCATCCGTACTAAATGCTCTCAACTCTCCAACTCGAATTCTTCCTGCTCCTTCTGGCACCTTGCCAAAAACCTTTCTAACAACTTTATCTCATCATCCTTCCCTCCTCTTTTCTACTCTGATGGCTCTGTAGCTATTTCTTCTACTGATAAAGCAGATCTCTTCACACAGACTTTCTCCTCCAATTCCACCTTCGACGATTCTGGTGCTGTTCCTCCGTCACTTCCCCCCTCTGACTTCCTCATGGCTGACATTAAAATATCTTTAGCTGATGTATATTCTGCTATCACTGGCCTCAATACTAATAAGGCATATGAGCCTGATGGAGTCCTTCCTGTTGTTCTCAAGAACTGTGCTTCTGTGCTTACACCCTGCCTAGGCAAACTCTTTCGCCTTTGTATGTCCACTTGTACCTTTCCTTCTTGCTGGAAGTTTGCTCTCATTCAGCCAGTCCCAAAGAAGGGTGACCACTCCCATCCCTCCAACTATCGTCCAATTGCTTTTACGTCCTGTATTTCAAAAGTTTTCAAGTCAATTCTCAATAGAAAAATTTTAAAGCATCTTTCCTATCATATCATTCTTTCTGATCGTCAATGCGCGTTCCGTCAGGGACGCTCCACTAGCGATCTTCTCACCTACCTTTCAGACTCCTGGTCATCCTCCTTTCAGGACTTTGGCAAAAGCTTTGCCATTGCACTTGACATCTCAAAGGTTTTCGATCGAGTCTGGCATAAATCTTTAATTTCCAAACTGCCCTCTTACTGTTTCTATCCTTCTATCTGTGCCTTCATCGCTAGCTTCCTTTCTGGTCGTTCTATAGCCGCTGTTGTAGATAGCCATCGTTCTTCTCCTAGATCTATCAACAGTGGCGTTCCTCAGGGCTCTGTCCTATCACCAACTCTCTTCCTTTTATTCATCAATGACCTTCTAAGCTGTACATCTAACCCTATCCACTCATACGCTGATGACTCCACCCTTCACCTTTCCATTCGGTTCCCGCAACGCCCATCTCAGCAGTCACTTCAACAAACAAGGGATGAGGCTATGGCACATCCAATGTCTGACTTGGCGTGTATCTCTGACTGGGGTAAAAATAATATGGTTGTTTTTAATGCATCTAAGACTCAGTTCTTACACCTATCAACCCGACAAAATCTTCCACAGGTATACCCTCTAATGTTTAATACTATTCAGCTTAAGCCTGCATCATCCATGAACATGCTTGGGGTTTCATTTACTCGGGACTTATCTTGGAAAGATCATATTACATCTCTTGTAAAATCTGCTTCCAAGAGATTAGGTGTGCTAAGCCAACTCCGTTCTTTCTTTACCCCAGCACAATTGTTGACTCTATACAGGGGTTTTATCCGCCCCTGTGTGGAGTACAACTCTCACGTGTGGGGAGGCTCCCCACATACAGCTCTTCTCAATAGGGTGGAGTCAAAGGCTTTTCGTCTCATTAACTCTCCTCCTCTTACTGACTCCCTTCAACCTCCGTCTCTTCGCTGGCCTGTTGCAGCTTTATCTGTTTTCTATCGCTACTTCAATGGTCACTGCTCCTCTGAACTGTCTGCATGCATTCCTCCATCTCTACGACGGGCGCGTAGCACCTGTCTAGCAGCAAACTCTCATCCCTTTTCTGTCCAACTCTCTAATGCAAGAGTTAACCGTTACTCCCAGTCCTTCATTTATGCTACAAGTCAACTCTGGAACTGTCTCCCTCTGTCTGTATTTCCTGCTGCCTATCATCTCCAGTCTTTCAAATGCAGTGTGTCCAGGCATCTCGTAATGATCGGATCTTGAATTTGGCTCTCAATTGTATTTTGTTTTTCTTTTGGAGGGAACTGTTATTGCGGGCTCGTGGCCTTTGGTTCCTTCTTCCTCGCATAATATATATATATATATATATATATATATATATATATATATATATATATATATATATATATATATATATATATATATATATATATATATATGTATATATATATATATATATATATATATATATATATATATATATATATATATGTATATATATATATATATATATATATATATATATATATATATATATATATATATATATATATATATATGCACTTTAAATAGATACATATACATAGTCACATACACAGGTAGGTTGATAGAAACAATACATATTATAAAGTTATCTCTTGATTCAAAACCCCTGCACAAGGACAATAGGACATAACATGAACATGCACCTGATGTATAACACACACACACACACACACACACACACACACATATATATATATATATATATATATATATGCACTTTAAATAGATACATATACATAGTCACATACACAGGTAGGTTGATAGAAACAATACATATTATAAAGTTATCTCTTGATTCAAAACCCCTGCACAAGGACGATAGGACATAACATGAACATGCACCTGATGTATAACACACACACACACACACACATATATATATATTTTATATATATATATATATATATATATATATATATATATATATATACACACACAAGAGTATATGCCAAAATATTTCAGCATTGTCCTAGTGCCAGGCCATTACAATGAAGGGAAGTTTGGGTGGAGGGTGGGAATGCCTTCTAGTACATTAGATACACAGATTAGAAAACAGTAATCCAGGGGGTCTGAAGGGGGTAATAGCTGGGCAGTTAACAGTGTTATGGGGTAATGCCTTATCCATGGGATTGTCACAGAGGTTGCATGAGTTGTTGGCAGCTGGTCGTCCGGTGACTTCCCCTGAGGAGCGATACCTAAGGTCAACGCAGGCGATGGCTACATCACAGCGGCGGGTGAGGGTGGGGTGTTTGCCCTATATGTGTCTCACGCCACGGTAGTTGTCATAGTGCTGGATGGTGACACAAGTGGTGTGTTCAGCATTGGTCCTCCCTGGACTCCTCGAGAAGGATTCTCTTGACATTCGTCATGGACACTGGGAGGCAGATGGCACCTACGGGGGGGTTATAGGCAGCTTGGGCCAGACAATCTGCCTGATCATGGTGGATGTGACCAACATTTGCTGGGATCCAAATAAAAGAAACCCCTAGACCAAGAGCATGAGCATGATGGAGGCGGGAATAGAGGGAGGTGAAAAGAGAGGAAGGGAGTTGGTGGGGGGGGGGGTGAATCAGGGGAAGGGGAGCTTGGGAATCACTGCTGATGAGACCTAGTAGGTGTAGAGAGAGAAGGAAGTCAAGGGCAGAGCATATAGCAGATCGTTCACACTCGGTACTGCTGGCCCAGTTGGGAAGGCAATGGGAGGTGGAGAAGACAGGGGAAGCAGAGTTAGTGAAGGCAATGTAAGCAGCTCTCACCCAACTATTAGCGAGGACAGAACTGTCAGTGTAGAGTGAATAGGATGGGAAGGGTAGGTGCAGGCTACAGAGTTAAGAGTTTCAGTGATGGAGAGCTGTGAAGGGATTAGTAAATGCTCAGAAGCAGTGGCAGAAGGTGTGTAATGCACAGCAGAAGTTGTACGTGTTCAGGTAGGGGGCAAGGGTCAGTAGAGATGGGAGTAACAAGATCATCACGGATACTGGATGGATCTCGGCCAGAAGGCTGGAGAGGACAGTTGAATGCCAAACGAATATTATTTAGCCAGGATGCCAGGCCTGGCACGTGAGCATGCAGCATCTAGTTGAGGTGAGTGGTATTTGTGAGAATAGCAACCAGTTGGAAGGAAAAGGATGGAGCAGGAGACGGAAATGTGGTCAGACACTGTGTGGCAAAGCAGACTCCGTGCACATGAATGCGATCAGTAATGGGAAACAGACTGAGTTCAGTGAGCGTGCTCACTACTCTGGCAGACCAGGGGCACCGACGAATGAGATGCATCACCCGATTCTGTACCACTTCAAGTGGTCCGAGTTGTGCTGGATGGACAAGAGATAGAGGGATAGCACAATAATAAAGAAAGGAGTGATTATATAACGGGTAAAATGATAGAGCGATGGGGATGCTAACCCCATGTGAGTCACAAGTGGGCGTGCCAAGCAGTTTAAGTCTGAGGTGGAGGTGGGTGCAGATTGTGAAGACATACTGGGAGGGGTTAAAGAGAGAAGAGAGCGAGGAATTTTGAGATTCGTATTATCCTGAACTACCTCAAGATGAGAGCCGAGGAGGGTTATGGTTGTGCAGGCAAGCCTATGAGTGAGGGATCGAGTAAAGAGTTTGGATTTGGCAGTGCTGATAATCAACCTACAAGCAGGTGCAGCCTGGCCGAACTAAACTAGGAGACGTTGAATAGTGATGGGGGAAGGGGAATGGATGCAGATATCATCAGCATAGGTTACGATCAGAGAGGAGCCGGGGATAGGACCTAAAAGACGGAGGAGTCTGTTCATGAGAAGACTGAAGAGAAAGGGGCTAAGTACCCCACCCTGAGCTGTGCCAAGATTGAAGGGTCAGCAGTCACTGACCACTTCACAAATCATATCCCGAGAGTAACGATAGGACAGGTAGATTTCCAGCCAGCAGAACTGGCGGCCAGGGACACCCAGATGGGCAAGTTCGTCAAGGATGACGTCATGGTTTGTGACATCATGTGTAGCTTTGAGGTCAATGAAGGCTGAATAGGAGATGGATATGAGGTGAGTAATTCTGCAAGGCAATGTTGTGTGCTTCAGCCTGGAAGGAAACCAAAGAGTTGAGGAGAGAGCTGCTCCTGAAGATCGTGGAGTCTTGCTAAAAGAATTCTCTTGAGGACTTTGTATATGCAGGAAGTTAGGAAAATGGGAGGAAATCAGAGGAATTAGGCATAGGGATGGAGATGATGGTGCTACCGTCCATTCTGCAGGGAGATTGCTTTCAGAAAGACTCAGGTTAACAATGTAAGTAAAGGATTGCCAGGGACTTGAATGAAGAGACTTAGTGTGGCACAGGTGATTCCGTCATCACCTAGGGCAGTTACCATGCCTTGCAGTAGCACAAGGCACAACTCATTACTGGTGATGGGGTGATCATCGAGGGGTGAGGGTGTGGAATGAGCCTCTGCAATGCATGCTAACCTGTTGCCACTAGCAGCCGAGAGGCCAGCATTTTATGGGGGTAGGCAGGGAGGTCAGTTGAGATTGGGTGGGCCATTTATCAACTAGGTTGTTGGCCTATTCCACAGGACTCTGGTGAAGAGAAGGGAAAGGGGATTCGTGTGACTGAACAGCTCTGTTAAGTCACCAAGCAATAGAGTTAGGAGTGTGTGTGTTATTATGCTGGAGAAAGTCATGCCAATACTCCTGGCAAACACTGTTTGAGGTTGCAGGAGGACCTGGTCTCAGTGAGATAGGAGTGGAGGTTGTCAGTCGTGCGGTCAGCGAGGTACACAAATGCTGCTTGCCGCATATCCTCCTCGCTGTCACATAGACGGCGATCCTGTACCCAGTCCCCAGCCTGGTGGATAGAGGATTTCGTGTGGTTGACTTGCAGTATCTAATGATCATAAAAGGTCTGTACTACAGTAATTAGGAAGGTGTAAAGTTCAGGTGATGTGGTGAACGAATGACTGGCAAACCAGGTGGTTAGCAAGTCCTTGAAAGTGGGTTGCAGCAGGATAGGGATATCAGTCTTTTTCCTGACATAACAGTACTGAAAATGGAGGATGGTAATGGAATATGTGGCAAAGATGGCATTGTGGTAGGAGATAAGAGTAGGGACAATGTCAACAGTGACAGCTACCTAGGAATGGATCAAGATAGTCTCTCCCAGCATGAGTGGGATGAGGAGTGGGGAAAGGATGCAGATAGTAGTTATTGGCAAAGTCATGGAGACGATGACCAGCACCAGAAACACGGGAACCACAAAATGACGAATGAGAGGCATTAAAATCAGGCAGGTAAAAGATAGCTGAGGAATGGCGGGTAGGTAAAGTGGTGATGTCTCCCTCAGTTGGAGGGAGACATCACCTCATTGACAGTGAGGCGATATCTGTGAAAGATGAAGGAGTAAGAAGAGGCTGGTGATCTGGCAATGAGAGTGTGAGGAATAGAGTGACGAATGTATGTAACCATGCCTTGGCCAGAATGGGTATGATAACAATGGTATCCCTGAAGCCTGGGTTGTCTCTAGGTTGACGAGAGTGAGGGAAAGCTTCCTGAAGGCAGATAACAGAAGAATGATGAGACCAAGCATAATTGGAAAGATCAGCCAGGCAGAGGTGGACGCTCCATATGTTCCAAGATAACATTTTATATTGTCTGGGTTTGGGAGCCATTAGGACAAGGGGGAAGACGGAGAATTTTCTTGAGAGGACTGGGGAATGGATGGATAGGGAAAGGAAGAGCAGGATGTGTGGGGAGGGACTAGAGAAGGGGGTCCCATATGTACGTTGCCATGAGAGAGGGAGTTGGAGGAGGGTGGAGGAGGTGGCAGAGAGGCGAGGATGTACTGGGATAAGGAAAGGGTGAGGGAATACAAACAGACAAGTCTTGTGTGAAAGGGTGAGGCTGAGAAACAGGTGGAGAGAAAAGGCTGGGTGGTGGTGGGATGGGTGGGAGGGAAGGAACAGGGATAATAGCAGGGGTGGTATTTACATGGGAGTTGGTTTGTGGGAGCTGTTAGGCAGGCAGAGAAGGAATATTAAGGTAAGAAACAGGGACGTAGCGAAGGGGGGGGGGGCGAGGAGGCGCCCCCCCTCCTTGAAGGTCTTGAAGTCGTATAGGGCTAAATAAATAATCATAAATCTTTAAAAATAAATAAATATATATATATAAATAAATCAGTCAATAAATAAATCACATGAGAGAGAGAGAGAGAGAGAGAGAGAGAGAGACGAGGGAAAAAACAGAATAGATGAAAGGATAAGTAAAAGAAGAAAATAGGAGAGAGAGAGAGAGAGAGAGAGAAGGGGGGGGAGGGAAAAAACAGAAAAGAAGAAGGGATAAGTAAATGAAGAAAGTAGGAGAGAGAAAGAGAGAGAGAGAGAGAGATGATGAGACACCCAGATGCATTACTGTTCATTTATTCCATAAGGATCATTAACTCAACAACGTCAGTATTATCTATTGTTACTACTACCAAACTATTTTATTCATGTTAACGACTTCCCCAGCATGAAGTCTTTTCTGCTATAGACGATTATACTGAACATAGTTTTGAATATATCTATAATGCAGAAGTTAGATGCAGCCTTCCTTAACATCGTCACTATTAAGGCGTACATAAATCACTAAAAGACAGATTTTATGTTCTGAATGCAAGTCTGATAATAGCAATGATGAACTTGATAAAGACATCACCGTCGCCAGGACTCACATATTCAGGCTTAGTTTACCCTCTTCAGCCCAAAGATGTTATAACCTGCGATATGCTTCATCTTAAAGTAACATCTTAGTAATAAATGGTGTGATGAAGCCTATACCTAACTCCTATAGGCCCAAGAGTCTCTTTTGAGCTGTATGCAATCGTCTACAGGTAATAAAACATAAAATGCTTCAGACGTCATAGACGTGAGTGAGTTTCAATTCCTCCTTCTAACTCAAACAACATCTTTTAACCTCTTCTGTACGATCATATCCCTTTATTGTATTCTTGATACCTAGTAGGTAATTCTAACCAGTTAGGAAAAACCCCAGGTAATAAAAGGATTACTAAAGGCTGCATTTAAACCCAGGAGTTCGATACATCTACCGTAATGCAGGTAAAATGGTCAAGAGATAGGAAAAAATAAAATTTAAAAGATGTCCACATGATGAAAGGATTAAATATTCCACGTCTAAGGTCAGTGCAACCAGGGTGTTGCTATGCTACTGGGTATGTTTTTTGTTAGGAATATTTTCGCCACGACAAGAATCTTCTCTCTTTTGGTGACAATATTATTGGAGTTACCGAGTACTGCATACCATCTTCATCATATTGTTTCAGCGCATACCCCCGAATATCTGTGCCCATCAGTCTGTCTATCTGTCCGTCTATCTATCTGTCTGTCTGTCAATCAAATCTGATTGTCCGTCTGTGATTATCTATCTATTTATCTAATTGTCTATGCGTGTGTCTATCTGTCTGATTTTTTCTCTGTCTGTCTCTTTATCTATCTAGCTATCTAGTCCACACAGAGCTCTGCTCGAATTTTGTTTTTCATTAGTTATCAGTGTCTCTGGCGAGTTGTGTTCGGGAGCAGATCAAGGAAGGCAGTGAGGAGAACAATAGGGTTGAAGTGACTGAAGGTAGTGGGAGGGGTGAGGGGGATATAGGGGGGTGGGATACAAGAGAGGAAGGGAGAAGGGTACAAGGAAGAGAAAGGTGAGCGATAAGAAGAACTATTAGGGATGCGTGAGGGATGAAGGAGAGGGGAGATGGACAGGGAGGGAAGGAAAGCGATATGAGGAAGGCATGGGGGAGATGGAGGGGAGGAGGCAGAGGAACACTAAGAGATAGCATGAAAGGGCATGAGAGACAATCGTGGGATGGAGAGAGAAGGATGGTGGTAAGGGAGGGGCAAAGGGAACGTACAGGGATACACTGATGGAATAAAGGAATGTAAACGAAAAAGAGAAGAGAGAGGCGACAATCTAGGAAGAGGGAGAAAGAAGAGTGAGAGTAAGAAGAGGAGAGACGCAGGGCAAAACAGAAGGAGAAGGAAAGCACTGAGAAATGAAGGCGGAATCGTGGTAGGAAACAATAACGAAGAAAGGAGAGTGGAGAGGGGGAAGGGGAAGGTGCAGAAGAATGGATACTGGGAGGAATAAAGGAAGAAGCAAGGGAAAGAAAAGGGAAAGGAGCAGAAGTGATCAGGGAAAAAGAAGAGGGAGACAGAAGGGCCAGAAGGAAGGATAAAAGAAGGAGAGAAGGAATAAAGAGAAAACGAAGGGAATAAAGCAGCCTATTATTAAATTATCCTTTGTACATTCATTTTTCCAAACCTTCCAGCTAATCTCGCAAGACCAATTACCCTAACTTTCCTTTTTTGTTAACTCTCCACATATCCGTTCCTCACTCTTGTTCTAATCATGCACGTTTCCTAACCTCAGTTGTATCCTAACCAAACATTTACCTTAATTACTCACTCATCATTAACAACCACATATAGAATCGTCCCATTTACTCTATTCTGGTAGTTTTCCAGACCTTTACATTGTCCTAACCTCCCACTATACAGATCTCCCACATATTCCAGACTCTCCTAACCCGCTCATAATCACTTCTAACATAAATGACGTAATTTTTTTGTTACCTCGCCCTGGACAAAGCCCAGCGAGATTTCTTGTACGTCAAGAAACCATTTACAACGCTGGGTGGTAAACATATAACAAAACCATACGTGCTTCCTACTTGTCAACAAGTGGGTTGGTGGAGGGTTAGTGCCCCTCCCCGTAAAACAAATAACTCAAAGTCAAATGGCCACCCCTTACGGGATTATGGCGTCTGGCAATAGATAGAGAGATAGATAGTTTGACTGTTTCCTTCGCTTTTGTTTCTTTGTTTGTTAGCAACATTATGGAGAAACGGATGAAATAAATTACACGAAACTTTCAGGATATGTAGGCACTGGTTCCAAAAGGAAGCGATTAAATTTTCGAGGAAATCGAGTGCCCTTGATAGGTCAAAATCAAGGTCACGGATTTTCAGACGGCAATAACTTGAAACCGGTTGAAGACAGAGATATTTACTATTATCAGCAGACAGGAACTCTCATATGGGCTTTCACTTGGCACCATAACCATTGACCTTGAGTGACCTTGAAAGGCCAAACTCAAGGTCATGGAAATTCAGGGGGCTATAACTCGTAAATGGTTGCAGATCGATATTTCCTATAAAAGATTGTGACAATGTGAGATAACTTTTACCTGGTCATGGCATTGTGGACTGCTGCCTGGCTCTCACCTGAGAGTCCTGGGTTCGATTCCCGGCATAGTGGTAATATACCGGATGATTTTTCCCGTGTATGCACAGCTTTATCTATTCATTCTGACTTGCCATAAATGCTTGGGATAGATTAAAAGGATCTACTTGCCAGAGTGCCAGGGGGTTAGCTCAACCTCTTCAGGCCTACAGTGGGGGCACAGGAACATTGGTTACAAGACTGTGACAATGTTAGATAACTGTTACCTGGTCGTGGCATAGTGGATTGCTGCCTGGCTCTCACCTGAGGCTTCCGGGTTCAATTACCGGCATAGTGGTAATATACTGGATGTTGCTCAGCTGTTGGTTGACCAGTTCTGTCTTTTTCGGATGCCATAAGAGCTACATGCAGACCAGCACAGAAACTTCGAGCCTGCTGAGTTCCGTAAGTGCTGCATGTTACTGAGGTTCAGTAAGACCAGGATGATCCCATTAAGGCCACTGTCAGATGGGAATGGGATGATAGAGCAATTCAACTGGACCCTGGGGCAAGAACTTGCCAAGTACAGTGTAGAGGGACAGATGGAATGGGACCAGAAATTGTCTGCATTGCTGATGGCATATTGGTCTGTATCCCACAAGTCTAGCGGTTATGCCCTTGCAAAACTGATGCTGGGCCAGAAGTTACGATTGCCAGGGAAGACCACCTGGTGAAGAGCGCCTATAGACACCCCCAGCTATGCGATGCATCTTCAGGAAAGGCTGGCTGAGGTACATCACCAAGTTCAAGGAGCTCTGAAGTTTTCAGGTGAAGTGATGAAGCACAAGTATGATGAAAAGGCAAGTGAGGTGAGCTTCAAGGATGGTGACAAAGTTTGGTTATACAATCCTCTGCAGAAGAAGGGAGAGTCACTGAAGCTGCAGAGCCCGTGAGAGGGTCCCTACACTGTGATGGACTGCCTGTCAGACATAATTTACTGGATTCGGGGAGGCAGGAAGTCTCGTCCAAAGGTGGTACACATGAATCGTCTGTAGAAATACTACTTCTCCAGACGTCCTCGAGGAATCAATGATGTTGATGAAGACCAAGGAGCTGAGGCACAAGAGGGTGGTGACAGTTTTTGCAGGGAAGAAGTGATTCTGAAAAAGGGCCAAATCGTTACATGAGGAGTGGACTGTGTGTAGGAGCAGGGACGTCGTCAGAAGCTGCATTGAAGACCTTATAAATTGGAGGACTATTTTCTGTCCAAGTAAATATTTAGTTTGGATTAAGGATTATGTTTGGAAATATTATGTAGTTTTGTTGGAACGACAAAAGGATTGAAAAGGAGGTAGTGTTGAGAAGCAGGTGTGTTATCTGGGTGGTACTGGCAGGTTCCCAGTAGGTCTTGCGTTTTCAGTTAAGATTCAGAGTTGCCAGATAGCCTGCTGTTGTGAGTGAAGTATTTTGTAAGTTTGTGCATTAATTTTATTTGTTTTCTCTATAATGTTTTATTTGGATGATTATGTAATACTTGGATTTAATTTCAGCTTTCATGCAAAAAAAAAAAAAAATTGAATGTTACATAATGTAAGAAAGCTCTGGAATATTTGGGGTGTCTCTGACAGAGAAAACTGTTGTTGGTGGGATCATGTGGTAGAACATTTGAGTTTCGAGCAAGGTTATAAAAGCATGGGGGGCAGAATAGAAGAGTTTCAGTTAATTTTACATGTGGCCTTTTGAAGTCATTGTAGCTCTGGAGTTGTGAAGCAGACAGTATAATTACTTGGATATTAAGACAATGAACGTGAGAAACCTGTGTTATTACGACGCCAGGGTTGGTTTTGTGTACATTAAAAGCCTAACCCTACAAAGAGCGCTTCTCTGGTTGACGTCCTTCCTATGCTGAACTATTGCTGCTGAAGCCTGTGGAAGTTCTTTAGAGATCAGGAAAAGCTCATTACTAGTGAATAACAAGACTTACCGAAAGGTGGACTGTTTTTCTCTCTGGTATGTCCTAGATTCTGACATTTTTGTTTAATGCAAGGAAGAAGAAACCAAAGGCCAGGAGCCCGCAAACCATTCCTTCGAAGATTAAGAACAAAAACAAGAAAACAGAGAGCCAAATTCTAGATCCGTTCATTTCGAGATACCTGTACACATTGCATTTGAAAGACTGAAGATCACAAGAAGCAGGAAATACAGACAAAGGGGGACAGTTCCAGAGTTGACATGTTGCAAAAATGAAGGACTGGGAGTAATGGTTAACTCTTGCATTAGAGAGCTGGACAGAAAAGGGATGAAGGTTTGGTGCTAGACGGGAGCTACACGCCCGTCGTAGAGGTGGAGGTATGCAAGCAGGCAGTTCAGAGGAGAAGTGACCATTGAAGTAGAGACGGAAAAAAGATAAGGATGCAACAGTGCGGTGAAGAGACAGAGGTTGAAGGGGTTAAAGAAGGAAAGTTAATGAGACAAAAAGCCTTTGACTCCACCTTGTTGAGAAGAGCTGTATGTGGGGAGCCTTCCCACACAAGGGAGTTGTACTATACATGGGTGATAAAAAAAGGTAAGGAGTCGGCTTTGCACACCTAATCTCTTTGAAGCAGATTGTATGAGAGATGTAATATGATCTTTCCTAGATAAATACCAAGAGGATGAAACCCCGAGTATGTTTAAGGAGGATGCAAGATATAGCTGGGTGTTATTAAACATCAGTGGGTACTGCTGTGGAAGATTTTGTCAGGTTGGTAGCTGTAAGAACTAAGTCTTTGATGTATTAAAAACAAGATTACTTTTACCCCAATCAGAGATGCGAGCCAAGTCACACATTAGGTGTGCCATAGTCCCAACCTTTGTTTAAGTAACTGCTGAGATGAACGTTGCGAGAACCGAATGGAAAGGTGAAAGGTGGAATCACCAGCGTACGGGTGGATAGGGTTAGATGTACAGCTTAGAACGTCATTGATGAATAAAAGGAAGAGAGTTGGTGATAGGACAAAGCCCTGAGGAACACCACTGTTGATAGATCGAGAAGAAGAATGATGGCCGTCTATACCAGCAACTACAGAACGACCAGAAAAGAAGCTGTAGATGAAGGCACAGAAGGATAGAAACCGTAAGAGGGCAGTTTGGAAATTAAAGATTTATGCCAGACTCGATCAAAAGCCTTTGAGATGTCAAGTGCAATGGCAAAGCTTTTGCCAAAGTCCCAAAAGGAGGATGACAAGGAATCTGAAAAATAAGTTAGAAGATCGCCAGTGGAACGTCCCTGACGGAACCCATACTGACGATCAGAAAGAAGGTTATGACAGGAAAGATGCTTTAACATTTTTCTGTTAAGAACAGACTCAAAAACTTTTGATATACAGGATGTTAATGCAACTGGGCAATAGTTAGAGGTTTTGGAATGGTCACCCTTCTTTGGGAAAAGCTGAATGGGAGCTAACTTCCAGCAAGAAGGAGAGGTACAAGTTGACAGACAAAGGTGCATGAGTTTACCTTGGCAGGATCTAAGCACTGAAACACAGTTCTTAAGGACAACAGGAGGGACCCCATCAGGCCTATATGTCTTGTTAGTAATAAGGCCAGTGATGGCAGAAAATACATCAGCTGAAGATATTTTAATGTCAGCCATGAGGAACTCACAGGGAGAAAGTGATGGAGGAACAGCACCAGAATCGTCTAAGGTGATATTGGAGGAGAAAGTCTAAGCAAAGAGATCTCCTTTATCAGTAGAAGAAATAGCTACAGAGCCATCAGAGTAGAAAAGAGGGAAGGATGATGGGGTAAAGTTGTTAGAAATGTTTTTGGCAAAGTGCCAGAGGGAGTGGGAAGAATTCGAGTTGGAGGGTTGAGAGCATTTAATATGGATGAAATTATTTTTAGTAGGGCAAAGAACAGACTTATTATGATTCCGGGCAAAAACATAAAAAGATGTGATTCAGGGCTTCTTGTTGTGGACAGCATTAGAACAAGTGTGAACAAGCCAAGGCTATTTTGCATTAGCAACAGGATATGAGAATGGAATGTATGCTGCCATGCCCGAGAGAATAACCTCCGAAATGCGCAAGGCACACTCAGGTGGCCCCCGGCCGTGGAAGCAATATTCATTGCAGGGAAAATCAAAGAAGTAATGCATGAGGGCCTCCCAATCAAGCGATTGTGATTGGATGAGCCGAACAGAGAGGAAAGATTAACAGTGTAAGCAGAAGGATTAGTTGTATGGAAGAGGTCAAGTATTTTAGAACTCTCTCCAAGACGGTCAGCAATATGGGTATGGTGCTATACAAGCTACACTAGGTCTTTAAGGATAGAAAAGATGTAGGCTTGTTCACCAGGTGGATCAGTTAGAGAAGAGGAGAGCCAAAGGTGGTGGTGAACATGAAAATCTCCCAGAATGGAGATTTCACAGAAAGGAGAATTATATAGGATGTGTTCCATCGTAGATGAAAGATAGTTGAAAAATTGTTTATAGTCAATAGAATTAGGGGATAAGGAACCAGCACAGATTTATTTGGTCAGAGAATGGCAGGAAAGTGAAGCCGGAGAGTAGAGACTTCAGAAGAAGGTGCTGTCCCAACGAAGGCACTTTTCAATGATTCAGGTTGATTAACATGCTTCAGTCATGCCTTGCTGTCAGTATTAGAAAGAAGGCCTTGAAAGCAATCAGGTGTATTTGTCTGCACATCTAGCACCAATTGCTCTATTTGAAAACTCTGTAAGCAATGAAACAGATGATGCAGTGGTTGCAACTTAATAAGACCACAAAAACTAGACTGTGCACATCGGATCCCTGCCACTGATTTTGAAACTAATCATCCAATACAGTCATACATTACAAGATGGTCAATTAAACCCTTTTATCTGGTAGATGTAGACAGTGAAGGGTCAGAATTTCTAGAGAGAAAAAATAAAAACTGCTACCAGGCTAGCAGATGGCACTTGTCATACAGAACAAAAAAACGGATTAAAAGTGATGAATGATTGTGCAAAAAGAGGTATTAGTCTTACTGAGTCTCACAACAGTACGCTGACAAAAAAAATGAAGACCAGAAACAGCTTCTGCTACACACAGTCAAAATTCACGGGCAAATGTACCCATTTTCTAATAAATTTGGAATTCTGGCACAATAAAATATTTACACCTTTCACTGAACTCAACTTACAAAACTTTTTAAATTTATTATTGTATAACAAGGAAATGTTGTATGTGTATACCTAGTAAGTTAAAATTCAGCATGTTGTACTGTACCATCACTACAGAACCCTTAGGTATAACGAACTCACAGTAATTTATACATTTTTATTTCATAGAGAGTTGAATATTTTCAATTATTAGCTAGTAATCAACTCACATTTAAACATTTTTCTTTTATGCAGTTAAAAGTTGTTAACAAAACACTAACATATTTGGCTTAAACAGTGTTAAAAGTTATTCGAATTTTGTTCACTTTCCATTGAGTATCTCATAAAAGTCTTCAGTTCATACAACCTGTAAATATCGTTCAAATCTGATGAAATTTTTGCCATATATATATATATATATATATATATATATATATATATATATATATATATATATATATATATATATATATATATATCATCCAATCCTACGTTGCCCCATGAGGAGCGTGGAGCTCGGGGCTAAGCAAGATGGTTCTGACATTTAAGATAAGAGAATATATATATATATATATATATATATATATATATATATATATATATATATATATATATATATATATATATATATAATAACGGATTAATTGGATGTAATAGCTGCCAAATTTTGCCAGTGCTATTACTCATTAATGACATAAAATATTACTAAAATAGGACTAAATAATCTGCTCTCTACCGTATGTTTTTTTACCAACCCATGACACAAATGACACAAATCCTTGGCACTCATTGTATTATACAGTTTAATATACAATTATACATTATAATATGCAATGTAGGCTACATATGTACGTGACCCAATATGTGCAGCCAGCAAGCACAACACTTACAACAAATCTAAAAAGTTTCTGTGTGGTGCGTTATTCACTCTTAGTGTTAGATGTTGGCATAATAGTTCCAGGATGTATTCTTGCTCGAAAAAAATCATCTTTGCTTCTTGTCCAACAACAGCTATTGATGTCTCTGTGACTGCCTTTACGTACCTTTCCACTGCTTGTGTATGTAACGAAAAACGTGGAATTTCAGTGGAAAGAGTTGTTTCATTTCGAATCACACTTTCCAGGTCAGCACTGGAGATTGATTTTGTGATTGGAGGTTCAGTCAGGACACACTTCTGCCAGTCAATCAAATCAATGTCCTCTTCGGCGTTCACTCTGAGAGATGGTACTTGAAAACATCTTATACAATGCTGACATGTCTTGGAGCCTAGAGCTCGTATGATTCGTCGAACGCCCAGCTCCCTGTCATGTTGTCACTCGTGGTTACCATGGTCAGCAAAATGTTCTCAGGGTGGCCAAAGTAGCCATTTGGCTGAATCACTGGATCAACTACAGCTTTCAGATCTTGTAACAGGTAGTGTGACCTCCTACTCTACATCCACAGGTGCTTAAAGCCATCCTTGCATGAAGGTTTGGACTATCGTGAACCAGACTGGAGCGTAAACCTTCAGAATGAATTCAGGAATTGTTTTGAGATTATCACTAGGCCTTTCTGTCGCAACATACAAACGCAGAACTCGATTGGCCATTGTTACCCAGCGGGACATAACGAATTTTCCTGGCTGATGATGTGACAAAGAGATAAAGCAATTGCCGGTGAGTACTGCTTGGCAAATATCCAGTAAATACTGCTGATACGAGCTCATATCTTCAACGCTGACACCCGGAAATTCACATGTTATTGGCTCAAAAACAACAACTTACCTTTCCTAACAATTTGCCAATAAAGAACCGATTAGCCATGAGAAACTTCTTGGTCCTGTCGTGCAACCATCCAGATGTTCGAACAAATGATGTAGAGGAAGTTCATTTGCACAGAGAAAGCAAACAAAACACTGCAGTGGACGTTTGACATGTACTTCAAGGAATCGTATATCACCAGCCCTTTTTCCCTGTGTTCACTACAGTGCCATCACTCCCAGTTGCCACCAGATTCTGAACGTCTATGATATTTTCACCAAGAAAATGGATGATGGCCAACTTTATGCTTGCAGAACTGCCACTTTCAGTGTTAATGTTACCAAGATAGTTGGAGCTAGACTTCTTTACCTGTAATATATGTTCCTCTAGTCACTCTCCGGTGAGCTGTGCCATCAAGTGTTTCGAGAGTCGGTGTTCTATCCTTTCTGCCATCAAAATACAGGCTATGATTTTTTTTTTTTTAAAGCGAGGAACAAGGAACAAAGGCCGTGAGCCCGCAACTGTTGTTCCTTCCAAGAGAAAAACAAAATACAAGAGACAGCCAAATTCAAGAGCCAATCATTTCGAGATACCTGGACACACTGCGTTTGAAAGACTGGAGATCATAGGAAGCACAAAATACAGACAGAGGGAGACAGTTCCAGAGTTGACCTGTTGCATAAATGAAGGACAGGGAGTAATGGTTAACTCATGCATTACACAGTTGGACAGAAAAGGGATGAGTGTTTGCTGCTAGACGGGTGCTACGTGCCCGTCGTAGAGGTGGAGGAATGCATGCAGACAGTTCAGAGGAGCAGTGACCATTGAAGTAGCGATAGAAAAGAGATAAAGATGCAACAGTGCGACGAAGAGACAGAGGTTGAAGGGAGTCAGTAAGAGGAGGAGAGTTAATGAGATGAAAAGGCTTTGACTCCACGCTATTGAGAAGAGCTGTATGTGGGGAGCCTCCCCACACATGAGAGTTGTACTCCACACAGGGGTGGATAAAACCCCTGTATACTGTAGAGTCAACAATCGTGCAGGGGTAAAGAAGGAACGGAGTTGGCTTAGCACACCTAATCTCTTGGAAGCAGATTTTACAAGAGATATGATATGATCTTTCAAAGATAAGTCCCGAGTAAATGAAACCAACAAGCATATTCAAGGATGATGCAGTATTAAGGTGAATATTATTAAACATTAGTGGGTATACTTGTGGAAAATTTTGTTGGTTTGATAGGTGTGAAAACTGAGTCTTTGATGCATTAAAAACAATCAGATTATTTTTACCCCAGTCAGAGAAACGAGCCAAGTCAGACATTAGGTGTGCCATGGCCTCATCCCTTGTTTGTTGAAGTAACTGCCGAATGGACGTTGCAGGAACCGAATGGAAAAGTGAAGGGTGGAGTCATCAGCATAAAAGTGGGTAGGGTTAGATGTACAGCTTGGAAGGTCATTGATGAATAAAAGGAAGAGAGGTGGTGATAGGACAGAGTCCTGAGGAACACCACTGTTGATAGATCTAGGAGAAGAACGATGGCTATCTACAACAGCGGCTACAGAACGACCAGAAAGGAAGCTACAGATGAAGGCACAGATAGAAGGATAGAAACAGTAAGAGGGCAGTTTGGAAATTAAAGATTTATGCCAGACTCGATCGAAAGCCTTTGAGATGTCAAGTGCAATGGCAAAGCTTTCGTCAAAGTCCCGAAAGTAAGATGACCTGGAGTCTGAAAGGTAAGTGAGAAGATCGCCAGTGGAGAGTCCCAGATGGAACCAAAACTGACGATCAGAAAGAAGGTTGTGACAGGAAAGATGCTGTAAAATTTTTCTATTAAGAATTGACTAGAAAACTTCTGAAATACGGGATGTTAAAGCAATTTGACGATAGTTAGAGGGTTGGGAATGGTCATCCTTCTTTGGGACTGGCTGAATGAGAGCAAACTTCCAGCAAGAAGGAAAGGTACAAGTCGATAGACAAAGGCTAAAGAGCTTGCCTAGGAAGGGTGTAAACACAGAAGCACAGTTCTTGAGTACAACAGGAGGGACTCCATCAGGCCCATATGCCTTATTAGTATTGAGGCCAGCAATGGCAGAAATACATCAGCTGAAGAAATTTTGTCAGCCATGAGGAAGTCAGAGGGGGGAAGTGATGGAGGAACAGCACCGGAATCATCTTAGGTGGAACTGGAGGAGAAAGTCTGAAAGAAGAGATCTGCTTTATCAGTAGAAGAAATAGCTACAGGGCCATCAGAGTAGAAAAGAGGATGGAAGGATGATGAGGTAAAGTTGTCAGAAAGATTTTTGGCAAGGTGCCAGAAGGAGCAGGTAGAATTCAAGTTGGAGAGTTGAGGGCATTTAGTACGGATGAATTTATTTTTAGCAGAGTGAAGAACAGCCTTAGCACGATTCTGGGCAGAAACGTATAAAAGATGTGATTCAGGGGTAGGTTGGCAACGGTACCTTTTATAGGCCCTCTCCTTGTTGCGGACAGCATTTGAACAAGCGTGATTAAACCAAGGCTTTCTTGCATTAGTCAGAGGATATGAGAAAGGAATGTATGCTTCCATGCCTGAGAGAATAACCTCTGTAATGCGCAAGGCACACTCACATGGCTCCGGCCATGGAAGCAATAATCATTCCAGGGAAAATCAACGAAGTACTGCCTGAGGGCCTCCCAATCCGCAGCTCCAAAGTGCCACAGACGACGTTTCTTTGGAGGGTCCACAGGCCATACCGGAGCGATAGGACAGGTTAAGGTGATAAGGTTGAGATCAGAGGAGCCCAACGGAGAGGACAGATTAACAGTGTAAGCAGAAGGATTAGTTGTAAGGAAGAGGTCAAGTATGTTGGAGCTCTCTCCAAGGCTGTCAGGGATACAAGTAGGGTGCTGTACAGGCTGCTCTAGGTCATTAAGGATAGAAAAGGTGTAGGCTGGTTCACCAGGTGGATCAGTGAAAGGAGAGGAGAGCCAAAGGTGGTGGTGAACATCGAAATCTCCTAGAATGGAGATTTCAGAGAAAGGAGAAATGTTTAGAATGTGTTCCATTGTAGAATTAAGATAGTCAAAGAATTTTTGATAGCCAGAAGATAAGTAAACAGCGCAGATATATTTAGTCAGAGAATGACAGGAAAGCCGAAGCCAGAGTGTAGTGAATTCAGAAGAATCGAGTTCAGGAACACGAGAACAAGATAGGTCATTGCGTATATATACACAACAGCCACCTTTGGCTTTGAAATGAGTATAGAGAAAGTAGGAGGATACAGAAAAGGGTTTGCTGTCAGTTGCCTCAGATAACTGAGTCTCAGTTAGAAAAAGGAGGTGAGGTTTAGAGAAGGAGAGGTGGTGCTAAACTGAGCGAAAGTTAGAGGAAAGGCCGCGAATGTTTCAGAAATGAAGACGAAGAGAATCAGACAGTGGTTCCAGGCAGCTCGAGTCATCACCGGGAGAGGGGCGGAAGGTGGAGGCATTTATGGTCCCCTCCCCTGGGGACTCCAGGGCCACGTGTAGTGCTGCCATGATTTTTAATTTTGGGAAAGGACGTGAAGTGTGTACTGTGCATGTACAGTAGTTTGGTGTTGATAGAGAAACTTGTATTGGAGAGCATTCTAGCCTACTCTATGTGTTACTGAGACACTGAAAAAGTTCAGCAAAGGGGGATGGTCGGGACCTAGTCCCGAGGGCTGATGAAACGGGAGCTCCAGCTCTCCCTGTCATCACCTTTCCATCCACCTTGGGAGTACTGCCCTGCTCGACTGGTGCTACAGTCTACTCTTCAGCAAGAC